>NC_054879.1:3591584-3599084 GCF_018320785.1 Cheilinus undulatus | reverse complement strand
GATTTGATGCAAACCACAAGTTTCATTTGAGAGACTTCCTGTGAAATGGTTGATAACGAATTACTCACCAATAAAGAAATGACCCAGTTGTGTCACTTCCTGTTGCCAGTGGAGGTGATACATCAAAACAGTTAAATTAACCTTTGACATGTATAGAGGGGCAGACCTTGATCCTACATGTGAAATTTCAAGGCACATATTTAGTATGAGAGTTGCACAAACTTCCTGTCAAATTGGCGAGATATAAAATGCTTGCCATCACTAGTGAGACATAAGCTGGCACGCCAGATGGATGTGTTTCACACATCCATCTGGAAAACCTCTCATAGACAGTGTTTGGGAGGGGCAAAGCCTTTTAAAAAAAAAAACTCAGAGGCTGACTGGATGAACGTTCTGTCTGTCACGGGCCAATCAGAGCAACAAAACACATGACGTAGCCGCTACTAAGAAGTAAACTCCATAGAGAACTGTATACAAGAACCATGGAGACTGTAGACATGTCAGTACATGACTTTTGTCATTTTTGAAAAGAAAACAACTCACTGCTGTTCTTTATTCTTCTTTTCACGAAGAAATGTCATCAAGTTCTGATAAAACTTTAGCAGCATACACGCGAATGTCTTCCACCATAATTGCACTGGCCTCCTGTTGCTGCTTGCTTACATCACAACTCCGCTGCGCCCAGAAGTACTGCCCCTCGATGCTGATTGGTCCCGTCACTTTCTAACCAGGCCCAAACGGATCAGACAGGAGCTTTGCAAGATGGATTCGCCAGTGAGAAACACGGAAACGGGTGTATCCATCTTCTTAGCAAGGTTAGGTCATCAGGGGTCCTTTTAAGATTAACACCTTGAAGGATCTGCTCAAAATTTTGTTTGCTGCTAGATCTTCATGGGAAAAGATAAAAAAGCTCATGCACAAAATGCTTCTCAAAGTTTGACGTCTCACCACGGTACACATCTGGTTCTCTTAAAAATAACAGAGACGACTCCTACCAGGATGCCAGAATCTCTCAGATAATTGTTTCTGACACCTTTTGATCCCCCCCATCATATCACGCAGCGCTCACAGGATGCACATAAAAGTGTCGCCATGATGATGGATTATACATCATTAAACAAGAAGCTGTTTTTTGAAGGGCTTTAACCACTAGTGCTGCCATTAACAGAGATGAGCACAGTCAAGAACTTGCAAGGATGATTTTGGGTTAACAGAGGAGGCAAAGGGTCTCCTACGATTTTTAAAAAATTCAGCCCATGTGGTGAGTTGTACCTACAGTTGGGAAATTTCACAGACACTTGTACTTGTTTCATCACAGACCTCAGAGGATATAAGACATGATGTTTCACCCATTCACCCATCATTCCCAGGGAGGATTAACTTATTAAAGTCCGTCCATTTTTAAAGAAAAGCTCTGCTGACTTCACTGCCCAGTGTGTTTGCTGTGAGTCTGGTCTGAGTAAAGGATCTGATTGGCAGAGTAGAGTCACACGTGCCTAACTCAGAGCAAAGACAAGCTGCACAGTTTGAAATCGACTCCTGCTTCAAATGGGACACATGGAAATTAGCATGTTAGCCTCGTACTGGGACTGGGAATTGTTTGTGCAGACCACAACTCCATACTGAACATGGGGCCCAGGCACGAACTGGTCTTTATCAAAGAAATGCATGCGGTACTGTATGTTTCAAAAAGCCAAGTCAAGACTTAGTAATATTTTCTGACTTGCTTGAGTCAATTTCTCTGTGCAATCTTCTTTCATGTTGGCACATGAGAGGTCAGAGAGTTTTGACCTTCTGTGTTTCATGGATATCTCTGAAGCAGCCTATTTAGTGGAAGATGTAGCTTAGTAAAGGAAAATTGTGCCAAAGACCTGTTATGTCTTAAGTACCCTGTAGTGCCTATGAAAAGTGTTCACCCTGTTGGATATTTTGCCCTTTATTTATTTCATAAATCAATCATTATCAATATAATTTGGCTTTTTTGACAGAAAATAAAGAAAATGCTTTAATACAAAGTAATGCCAACTTAATGAAAATATGTAATGTAAAATAAGTGACTGCGTACACATTCACCCCTTTTCAACTAACTGATCATATTTAACAGAGGTCTGGTAAATTTGTGCTATAGCCTCACAATTAGTGAAATGGGGATAACTTGGGTGCAGAGAACGTGTCGCAGTGATTGCAGTATAAAGACACCAGTGTCTGGAAGTTCCAGTCACTGGTTAATCAGTATTCCTGGCTACCATGACACCATGAAGACAAAAGAACCCTTCAAGCTACTCAGAGAAAAGGTTATTGAACAGTGTAAGTCAGGGCATGGATACAAAAAAATTTCCAAGGTGTTGAACATCTCCAAGAGTTAATTTAAATCCACCATTACATAATAGAAGGAATATGGCACATGTGTAAATCTGCCTGGATCAGGCCGTCCTCACAAACTGAGATGGGAGAGACTCTGCAGACAACAACTGCTGGCCGGGTTCTTCACCAGACAAAGCTTTATGGGAGAGTGGCAAAGAGAAAGACACTGTTGAAGAAAACTCAGATTCAATCTGGACTAGAGTTCACCAAAAGGCATGTATGAGACTCTATGGCAGTGGTTCCCAACCTTTTCCAACTCAGGGCCCACTTTTAAGTCTCAAAAATTTTCGTGGCCCACCTCCAACCCCATAAATACGGCGGCCATATAATACGTTCTCAGAGCACTTTTCTTATTAAAGACTGAACATAAAGGACTGAACTGAATACAGGAGACACATGTTGAAAGCTCCACAGTCACTAACACAGCATCTGTAACATGTTGCAACACCTTCAGTATTACAGTTTTCAAGGAGCTGTCCACACAATAATCTCTAGATAACAACAAAAGTTCCTATCTCTCATTTGCTTGTCACATGTCTAATAATTAAAGGAAATAAAAATAAAATAATG
The DNA here is from genome assembly GCF_018320785.1 of Cheilinus undulatus. Classification (NCBI taxonomy): domain Eukaryota; kingdom Metazoa; phylum Chordata; class Actinopteri; order Labriformes; family Labridae; genus Cheilinus; species Cheilinus undulatus. Next base: position 3,596,150 of record NC_054879.1, on the reverse strand, counting down.
AAAAGAATATTTGGACATTTTGAATATCCTTTTAAATGTAACTGAGTTTTAACATTTAAAACACCATTCTGTATATTTTTATTTTTATATAATTACATTTCCCCCTCCCCCTACAAAATCATACTATTTCGGAAATGATTTGGCGGCCCACTTGCAATACGTTTGTGGCCCACCAGGGGGGCATGGCCCACAGGTTGGGAATCACTGCTCTATGGTCAAATGAGAGAAAGTTCTTTGATCTGATGAGACCAAAATGGAGCTCTTCAGCCATCAGACTACACATCACCACAAAAACACCATCCCCACTGTAAAGCAGTGGCAGCATCATGCAGTGGGGATGCTTATCAGCAGCCGGACCTGCAAGGCTTATAAAGGGACAGGGTTAAATGACTTAGGCACAAAATAGGAAAATCCTGGGGATGATCTTAATCAGTCTGTAAAGCCGGCCACACACAACATGATAATTGTGCCAACTGTCAGTCAGAATCCTCCCTTCTAACCAAGGTCAGCGAATGCATGATTGGATGGTTCTTAAGATTATCTTCCCAGAATTCTCCTGTAGTGTGTGGTGTGTTACGAGTTACTTTTTCCCTCTCCGACTCGATTGGAGGCGCTCCGATTTAAGATCATGAATGTCAAACATGTTAAATGTTGTTTACTATCGTTGTCGTGGCAACGATAGTGGACGGTAGCACAAAAGATGGTGCCGGCAATGCAGAACTCAAAGAAAAGAAAGAAGTTTGTTGATTGTGGCAACATAATGTTTGACAACATGTACTGTAAAACATAACACAGATGAACTGACAACAGTGGGAGCTGGACCAAACGGCAACCATAAAGGACTTAGCATGAAGCTAACAGCTAACCACAGTTAGCTTTTATACTGCAAAGTCACGTTTGATTGTGCAAGATTTAAAGTTTTGAGAGAAGAGACCGGGCCGAGACTCTGATAGTAGGTGAACAGAATCTGTTAGTGTGTGTTGTGCTGAGTTGATCCTCTCATTCTATGACACACATTTTAAAAATAAAACTGGAAAATCAGAGATTATTTGTTTCCATGAGGAAGTCTCATACATTGCAAAAAATGGTTAAGAGTTAAAAAATCCTTCTGTGCGGCAGGCTTAGGAGAACTACATCTTGTGAGGAGATTTATTTTCCAGCAAGACAATGACCAGACACATAGAGTGAAAGCTACACAGACATGGTTAAAGAGAACAAGGTGAATATTCTGGAGTGGCCAGGTCAAAGCCCAGACCTCAGTCCAATAGAGAACTTGTGGCTGGACTTGAAAAGGTCTGTTTTGCAAAGAAGAATGGAATAAGATTGCGTTTTCTTGATGTGTGAGCCTGATTGGGACCTAACTGCACAGACTCAGCGCTACACTGTAAACCCGAATGAGTTCAGTTTACTTGAAAAATACTAGTAAACCGGTTACCTTCAAAAAACTAAGTAATGAAAGAGAAAAACATGTTCATTTAACTCAACATCTTAAGTAGTTACAACTATTATTGAAGATGTGTGACACCATGAATGGGGGCGTCAATGTTACAGACCACCTTGTCTGTATGTGACTGTATCTGTGGTTGAGAATAAATAAAAGCTGCTCATGCTTCCTGCGCAAGAGCTTGTCAAAATTATTCGACTTGTCTGGGAGCCATTACTCATCATTGCTTACCACAATATGAAACTAGAAAAGCACTCAGAAAACACAGACTTCCACCATTAACCCTTTCACCCAATAGTGAAGAGTACTTTAACAACATACTGGATCCCGACAGTGATCCAGATCAGCCAATTACTCCCTCCCTAGTGGGGAGGAGACACAGTGAGACAAAGTATTGGCCTTGCCACATGTGGAAGTCATGATGGGAGCATTGTCTGCCGGTGCCAACAGATGCACTGACAGTCTCACCCATGGTTTTTTGAAAATTTTGAAATAGCCCCTCCCCTGTAAGAACTAAACATCTTAAGTTATCTCAGCTTAACATGATCATTGCATTGCATCTTTCAGCTGAATAGTACAAGCAACTAATCTGGTTTAGTAACATCAACATTTAAAAAAAAAAAAACACGGAAGAATAAGTAATGATTACTAAAAAGTTTAAGTAGAAACAAAGTCTGGGTTTACAGTGTATGATCGCAGCCAAAGGTGCATCCACTACAGTGTTTCCCAACCAGAGCCACCACTACATGTACATAAGAAAAGCAGAGCCCCCCAGGAATCAAGAGAGAAGAAAAAATGACTCTCTGCCACCAAAAATCAACATAGATTTTAACTGTTTCACTGATAAAACCCTTAAAATACTTAAACTACGTACAAGCTGCTTTTTCATGGTTTCAGTCATATTTGCACATCTAATTTTGGCAGCCTCAGATTCAGAGAAGACAACCCCAAGATCTTTGCCACCTCCAGACCCAGACCCCAGGTTGGGAACCAATGACCTACTAAATACTGACTTGAGGAGGATGATTATTTATGCAAACACGTTTTCTTTAATTGACATTTTTTTGTATAAATCTGTTTTCAGCAACATTAAGGAAGGTTGTTTTTTGACCATGATTGAATTAATGAAATTAGTAAAAGGGTAATACATCCAAGTTACTGAGTTCTTTTTATGGGTCGTTAGTATCTAAAATGGTAGTATGTCGGTTACTATTCCTATAACTCTACTGTTGTTGCTTTCAGGAACATGCATGTGCAGAAGAGAGCAGGCAGGTTTCTGGCAAAGCAAGCAGGCTCCATGGAAACTCAAACATATTGATCCCTCTTCTCTATGTACATACTGTGCTTTGACCCTGGCAGACATGGAGGCCTACACACCATACTCAGCACCATGAAAGACTGGAACAACAGCATCCCACACAGGCATCAATACGTCATTTCTATGCTTGAGCTTTGAGCCCACTGAGATTAAAAAACATCTTTTGACAAACACTTGGTCATTCATGGCAGACAGAGAAAAAGAGACTGGGTACTTGGTTTAAACTGATGACAAAAATACAATCTAGAGAGGCAAAAAGACGCCTGATGCCAGGACAAACTATTCCACATCTTTAGAATAAGACTGACAAATTCAGGCAAATCCTACCAATCACTGAGAGCCAACACAGCTCCACAGAGGAGCATGAGCAGAAGATAAGCATGAGAAAAGCTCAGAAAAACACAGTCTATGGACAGAAGATGCCCAAAAGCTCCTGAGGAGAAGAAAATAAGGTTCCAAAGGCTTATGAGGGACAGAGGGAGGGTTACTGAACATAATGAAGCAGAAAGAAGAAGAGAAGGCCCTCAGACAGAAAACAATTGTTGGTGAGTCAGAATGAGAAAAACTAAATAAAGAGGGGTGTGTTTGGTAGAAAGTGCAGTGGGGTCTGTGAGATAGAGGAAGGCGTGTGCAGCATGTCAACATTTGGGTGGTTTTCTGTCTGAATGAAACCTTTGCCCTGATGCAAAGTCCAGCATTATAAGACATGTATAGAGGAAAGAAATGGACTAGAAGAGGTAAGAAATGAAGAATGCAATAAACATCTCTGGTCATGTTTGTGTAAACCAGCCAGAGCTGTGTCTTTTATCAGCGATTCCTTGCATTCATCTTTACCTCTCTGTTTAACATACAGCCCAATAGTTTCCATTTCTTTGCCTCTCTGTCAAATATTAACAGCATGTTAATCCCCTATGTCCCTACCTCTCCCCCTCCCTCTATCTTTCAACAGAGAAATCACTCTGGGTACCCATTTAATACCCTATTGGACAAGCTGGCTGCTGCTGCTGCATCAATAACGCTGGCTGAGGTTCCCTTAAGGAATACTGGAAAGCCTGAGTGTTTATGGCAGAGTAATCTCCTACCTTGGTTGCACTCACACGTCCTCTCTCATCTGTGTGACCGGGTGACCCAGGGGATGGGCTGTTGGATGGACAGTTCTGAGCCTGCGACATGACAGCCGAGCAACACAAATTGACAGGGCCAAATGAGGGATGAGAATCCATGGAAGGGGGGGAGGGGTGGAAGGAGGAGGGCCACTGCACTAGCAGTTCCATAGGTTTGTATTCAAAGACATGGGGAATACAGAGCATCTGTGGACAATCTTACCCTTCTCCTAGTTCAAGCCATTTTAAAATGTCGATCTTTTTGTAGTAATATCTGTTTCAGTTCTTTTTTTTTTTGATGATTCCCTGCCTGTTTTTTTAATGCAATGACGAAAAATGCTGATGAAAAGGATTATTTGCAGTGTTTTTGTTGTTTGAATGTGCAATAAAGAACAGAGCCATGTGTTTATATGGTTTGCAATGTGTTGCTGATTAACTGAAGGGGGAAACAGAGTAAATCAGATGTGAAGGATACATCCTAACACCTCCTGATCTGGAGCCAACTGCGAGGATCTTCTGCACCGGGTCAAAGGCCAAAGCTGTGGGCTGGTAGGGGAAACCATGACGCACAGTCTGCAAGTGAAACATACACAAAAAAATTACTAAACAAAAAAAAAAAAAACATTTTAAAATCATAAGATATGGAATATTTATGATCATTGTGATGTATAGGTAAAACTTTTCATTCCAGTATGTTGTGA
>NC_054879.1:3441584-3581584 GCF_018320785.1 Cheilinus undulatus | reverse complement strand
ATTCCAGTGTCACCATTTCCAGATCATATTTAAGACCGATTCCTAGAAACTCAGATGTATGACACATCCAGTCCCAGAAGGACAGAAATATCAGTGTGTGGATGTGGTGTGAACTGATGTATAAGACATGCAGTGTAAACACACTTTGGATCATTGCAACAAAGATTTCATGCCAAGATACACTCTGAAATTAAATCTACTGCATAAATAGAAATTTAATGTTAAATTTCATGATCATTATTATTATTATAAGACTTTTTGAAGGCTGTAATTTTTTCACAGAAGTACAAGCAAGCACACACTTCAGATCCTCACCAAGCATATAAGAACAGAGAGGTTCCACAATCATCAGTGTGAGGGGGCTTCATTTGTACATCGCTTCAGAGTGAATGTCCAATAATAAAGGCGCACTGCAATATGAGTTAGCTTCAAGACACTCACCACTAAGATTTATCTCAGTGTTCTAACTCTAGGGAGCTCCATCTTCTGATGCACACCACAGCATTCATGCATGTACATATACATGCAGTGTGGTCAACATCAGAGTTTACAGTCGTTTCTGCAGGAGGGAGTTAATGCCGTCAGTAAACCAGCTGTTTAGGCACCATGATAACAACTTAACTATCATCCAACAGAGAAAATCAGGGCAAAAAAAATACGCCAAAAACAGACAATCACAGGAAACACGCTGTTATAACCACAAAATCCCTGAGAGAAACAGAAACGCACTGATAAGTTCACGTACCTATGTTAATCTGGGCTTTATGTCAGTGCAGCGCTGCCATGACAACCAATGCAGGAACAGGTTAAAATTTTTGATTTATTACATGATGAACAAGTAAACAAAAAACACTGAGGTGTTTATACTATTGGATTATTTTTAAGAAACTTAATGTACATAAGATAAATTAATAACCTACATGTTGATAACTTTCTAGAGCTCCCTCTAAATGTCTCATTGAGGCTTTCAGGGGACCTTGTGCTCTTTTCAAGGGGGCCAAGCTCGGCCGTTTATCAGATAAAATGAAATATTTCAGATGTTTTTGAAATTTTATTCTACCCAGTCTGTAAGTCTTGGGGTTTTGTAAAAAAAAAAAAAAAAAAAAAAAAATTAAAATATCCGAATACATGTTAACAGTTTGTTCTGATATACATGAGACTGAAACGTGATTGTACAGGTATTTTTATGTGCGAGGTTATTGTGAATTCTAATATGTGACCAATCCTTTTGACACCCTGTTTCTGATCCATTAGATATTCAAACTTGTAAAGAGTGCTACCACAGATTATTCATTCCTACTGCAGTTTAATGGTGTTCTTATTTACTTTTATATCTCACTCTTAATGTTTCCATTCCTGCTGAGTTTGTGTTTTAGCCACTGTGCAGCTTTTCTGTAAACCTGCTGAGTCAAGAGCTTTAATAGAACCTGTCTGTAAAAATGAAAACCGCAAAGAGATCTCAGACAGCAACACATAATGCTGCAGTCCAAAAACATTCATGAACAGATGAGAAACAAAGTTTGACATCTATCAGTCTGGAAAGACATTCCTAAAGCTTCCAGTCTCCAGTGAACCATGGTGAGAGCCATTATCCACAAATGGAGAAAACTTGGAGCGGTGGGGAACCTTCCCAAGAGTGTTCAGCCTGCCAATATGACTCCAAGAGCATATCGATGACTCATCCAGGAGGTCACAGAAGAACCCAGAACAACATCTAAAGACCTCCGTGACTCAGTTAAGGTCAAAGTTCATGATTCAACAATAAGAAAGAGACTGGGAATAAATAGCATTATGGAAGAGTTCCAAGGCAAAAACCAGTGCTGAGCAAAAAGAACACAAAGTCTCGTCTCAATTCCCAAGACATTTGGAAGAATATTCACCTGTAATTGATGGAATCATAAATTCTGCTCTTTCCCCATTAAAAATCCTGGAGGAGGAAGGAAAAAGGTTTTAGAGTGGCCTAGTCAAAGTCTGGTTTTAAATCTAACTGAGGTGCTGTGGCATGATCAGAGTAAGACTGAATAAAACAATTCTGCAAAGAAGAGTGGGACAAAATTCCCCCACAGTGATGTGAAAGACTCAGTGTCAGTTATTACAAATGCCTGCTAGCTGTTGTTGCTGCCACTGGTGGCCAACCAGTTATTAGGTTTACTTACTGTTTCACACAGGGCCAGATAGGTTTGGATGTCTTTTTTAACCCTTACTAGATTAAATAATCATTTTAAAACAGCATTTTTTAAATCAAGCGTTATCTTAATCTAAAATTAAAAATTGTCTGATGATCTGAAATATTTAAATTTGATAAGGATGCAGAAAATAAGTAATCAGGAAGTACTGAAGAACTCCTAGTCTTTTTAAAAGACTGTGAGAGTTGTGAGCCCCGGTTTTAGAGGCAGTCTATTATAATTCACAGAAACTTCTTCATCTTTTAGAGTAAGACAGATGTGTATTTGACTGCACTCATCTTTTAATGTAAAACTTCTTAAAGTGGCCTTTTATTCTGTCAGAAAAGTAGGATTTCAGTTAGCTTTCAATACAAGCAAAGATGACTAGATGACCTTAAAAATCTTAAGTTCAACAAGGCCTCCAAAGTCTTCAGATGATGGTCAGGCTGGGAGAACAGGCGGCTTTACATCTCTGACCTCCAGACACAGAGAACATTAGAACCAACAGCTGGGGTTTCCATTTCTATTTATTCATTTAATTCTATTTTTTTACTTTTAGGAAAGATTGTTAGATATCTGTGAACACTCCTGATGGTTTGGACTTCCAATATGAGACACTGCAGTACTGATGAAGACTCCTGGTAGATGCTGCATACATACAGAGATGCACTGAGCACAGCTCATAATGCTGGGAAACGTTTCTCTACACAACAACAATAAGGGCAGAGCTGTGCTCTCAGAGAGACTTGTGTTCACACAGAGCAAGAATAAATGAGGAAATGGATGAACGGGCTATTTGTGATATGCAGTTTGAAGCAAGAGCACTGACAAGTGTTGAATAATGCATAGTGAGTGTAGGATGTGTGCGGACAGCAGAAGGAAAGCAAAAGGAAATGGAAATGATGGAGAGAAATGAGAGATGGATATCCAAACACCCAGAGAAATAGTTTCTAAACATTTCTGAAAGCAGACATTTTGAATGTCACACTTTCACACACACACTCGCATACATACACAAATCTAAAAGCAGCCCTATGGTTCAAAAAAATCTATGAATATAAAAAGGGGGGTGGTCAACATCTATCCGTCATTTTCTTTTAACATTTTGATATCAAGGGCTTCAAACTACATTTGAGGATACTTTGGACATGTTGAACTGGCACATGACAGTGTAGTGGAAAAAATAGCAGGTCTAGTGTGCAACTGTATTCTTTGTTATTAGCAGTAGACCCCATAGAGCAGGGATGTCAAACTCAATCACAACAGGGGCCAAAGTCTGGATTTAAGTCTAACCTGAGAGCCTGAGAGGGTTTAAACTGTCAACCTCGTTTTTGAAAGAAATAAAAACTTAGCATTGACTATAAATGACTTTGAAATAAAAAGCCAAAATGATACGTTTAAAGGCTCAAAATCTGAAATAAAAAGTCAACCTTATTAATTCAAGGGGTCTAAACACAAAACTAAAACAACAGAACAATGTGTTAAGAAATGCAAATATATGAGAAAGTCAAAGTCATGAATTTAAATGTTCAAAATATGAATTGAAATTTCAATTTGTTAGTCTATAAGGTCAAGATATGGGATTAAAAAGCTGAAGGTTGGAGTTGAAAGGTGAAAATATGACTTTAAACTACAAACAATGACTGAAAAGGTTAAAAATATGACTCCAAATTTAAAAATCTCTATCTAAAAGATCATAATATGATATAGAATATTAAAATTATGAGTTGAAAGGGTCAAAGTATAAAATAAAAAGTCAAAATACTAAGTTTCAGTCATAATTTTGAGATGTAAAATTGCAAATATGACATGAACACACAAATGAATCACTTTTCCACTTTCTTGTCTTTTTATAATAATATTTTTTACTCTGTTTCAGGTTTTCATGACTTATCAAGGATATTTTACATCATCAAGGTTAAGTTTAAATTTTTATACCGGAGGAAATCTGCAAATTCTCAAACTGGTGGGCCAGTTATAACAGAAATATGATATGATCTTGCAGGCCGCATATAACTGTACCATGGGACGGATTTGGCCCCTGGGCCTGGGGTTTGACACCCCTGCCATAGAGAGATGAGAAATAAGACTTTGATTGCACTTTTTGCAACAGGAGATGCTGAGATGTGATCCGGCATGATGATGCGTAGGAACTGTACGTGGCCTGTCAGAGCTGGTGCAAAACTCTTCCTCCCAGTATCAGCAGCTACAGGTGGTGTGAAGGTAGAGTGCTTCAGGAAACCCACTGGAAGCAGACAGAGCATTCAGAAAGTATTTAGACACCCCTCACTTTTGAATATTTTCTCATGTTGCAGCTTTTTGCTACAGGGAAAAACAATTTTTTTAATTCTCAATAATCTAAACTCAGTACTCAATCATGAAAATGCTTTCTGGGGAAATGGAGATCACCTGCGGGCAGCAAATGTGTCTCTAGTGATTGTAGTATAAAGACACCTGTGCCCGGAAGGTCCAGTCACTGGGTAATCAGTATTCCTGGCTACCATTACACCATGAAGAAAAAAGAACTCTTCAAGGATCTCAGAAAAAAGGTTTTGAAAAGTCAAAGTCAGGGAATGGATACAGAAACATTTCCAAGGCTCTGAACAGCTGTGACCGCAGCCAGTCTTTATACAGGCATGATAAATATGAACATAAATGATAAAATTAAACATAAATTATCAAAAAAAACAGTTAAGATTTTCTCATGTTTTAAATCTTTAACTACTAGGGATGAGAGTTTATTGTATTTTAGTATGTACGCATGTAAACGAGAGCTGTTTACTGTATAAATCTATGGAGAAGATCAACATGGACCCACTCCTACCATTCTGTTTCCAGGGAAGGGTAAAGAGGAACGGGATTGGCCCTCTGAGAATGTGGAGACACTGTCCCCTCTGCTGAGTGATTTTATTCACAAAGAAAAAAGGTAAATCCTCAACTTTGGGCCTGTTTGCTTCAAATGGAGAAGGCATTTGTATTTGATTACCAACTGTGTACTGGTGCATCTCTGTTTGAGTTTTTAATCTTCCTAGAAGACAAACACAGTTCATAAATAACATTCCTGTTATCGGCTCACAGCGTTCATATGGCAGCGTTTAATACAGATATCTTCAGGGTCAAATGTGAAGAATGTTAAGCATGTGTCTCTTCAGATTGAAGCGTGGGCTTAACAGCTCCATATGCATATTTGTAATTATGTAAGTGTGAGATTTCTCCTGTGTGTGTTTGTGGAGGAGCTGCCTGTTGCGATTGTACACGGGGGATTCATATCGTGCTTTCATGCTGCCTTGGGGTCAGAAACCAGTCATGTGTGGTTGAACCTTTTATCCACAGCAGCAGGCATATCAGTGAATCAGTCATGGCATCAGCATCTTGCTTTATACCTGATTAAAAAAAACCCTAAGACTGGACAATACATTTATTTTTACATGTCACTCTTACCCTGATCAACCACTGAGAGGAAATCAAACGGTGTGAAGGTATGTTTACTGACGTTCTGGTTATTGTGATGCTCTGAACAGCTTGGCTGGTTTTATGGCAGCACAATAAAATGGTAATCTCCTAATTTTCCTGTATGTGGTTTGTCTAAGTGATACTGATGTGCACACTACCATACTCATAGAAAATAAACTCAATATTTCAATATAACCACTGAAATTTTCACAACCATTTTCTTTGTCATCCCAGATTGAAACTAGCTCCAGAAGGAGCTGATCAAAAATGTTGCAGATTTTTTTCAGTGATCAATGTTTCAAATCTTTATATTCCTTAACTGATATTTAATGACTGATGTAGCATGAATAGATTTCTCTAGCCCTTTTTTTTTTTTTTAATGGGAAATTATTAGAGGAAGGTTATGGTAAAACACAGAAAGCCTACACCACCAAAAACTTGGAATCTCTCCTACGTTCCCCTGAGGTTTCTCCCCTCTCTCTCCATCTACACTACTTCTTCCTCACTCTGGGTCAAAAAGTTATCCCTCTCTGACACATTAGCGTCAAAATAACTTGTTTTTAGATTTGCTTAAGCTTAATTTTTTGTCGCCTCTGTTGAAGCCACAAACAGCAGCTCAAACATCAGAAGATAGTAATACACCTATGAGAACACCGTGGTAGGGGCGACTGGGGTCAGTGGGTAGAGTCAGCGGTCTCGTAATCGGAAGGTTACGATTTTGATCCTCAGCTCTTGCAGTCACGTGTCCTTGCCTTGGACAACTCTCCATAGCAACCTCTGCCATCACCATGTGACTGTGGAATGAAAGGGTGTGTACGGGTAAGTGTTACCTGTGGTGTAAAAGCACTTCAGATGACTAGAGAAGAACTATACAAGCTCAAGTCCATTTACACGTAACCAACAGTTGCTTTCCAAAACAGTGCCAAGTATTGGGTTTTTTTAGCCCATTTTTCCTACAGAGAAACTGTACCCGTCTGCAGCGCTGTATAGCATCCTGAAGAGGAAACACTGAAATCTCTAGTGACTAATGCCGTTACTATTGCACTGTAGGTTCCCAGACTATTCAGCCTGTGACCCCAAAAATAACAGTGCCAGAGACCTGGGACCCTGGATGGTTACAGCTATGTTGCACATAGCATCATTCAAACCAGAATTGTGACCATGTTTAACCATTTCGGTATCTCTATGCATACGTACTTACATACAGCTCTGTATGCGTATTTTGTGCAATATTACATACATAGATACACCCATGTATGTTTCTTTTGGTGTAGTAATATATGCATAAACACATCTGTTAATGCTAACTATGTGCAATAGGGCTATGTGCAATAATATTATCATTTTAACTAACCAGGCCAAGGGCGATGTGCAAGTTCTTTTTGAAGCACACTCATGATCATGTGCAATATATCAGCACACTTGCACTTTAGCACTAAAGCACTTCATCGTCTGCCTTATGCACTTTAACTGCAATGTTCACTTTATTTCTGGTCTGTCCTAAGTATCGTTGTATTTGGGTCTTCGTATTTTATTTTATGGTACTGTCCATGTTGTCTGGTTTTGGTGTTGTCTGATTTTTATGTAGATTTTTAATATACTCTTTGTTGTGTAAACCACCAACCTGCCAGGGACTACAGATGGAAACTAGCCTATGGCTACAATCTGCCACATTTACATGTTCATGTCCATTAATGTGAATTGTCCCTTGTCTGAAAAAAAAAATAAAATCAGATTTACATTTTAATGGGCGAACTCTTTTAACCCTCTATGACCTACCATAGAACAAGTCTGCCAGAGCATATCTTTATTTTCATGTTGTAGTGCCATTTTTTGGGGTATTTGAATTGGCTATACATCAATACAACCCTTAGAACCCACATTTTAATGATATGTATGTGATAAGTCCATAGTAACAAATAAAATTTCTCCAAAGTGCAAAAAACCACAAGACAAATGAAAAATGTTTTTTTTTTTATTTTCCTAAGTACAGAGTTGCCATAGCTGTGTCCCTTAAAATTGTGATTGTAAAAAAATTGCTGAAACTCATTTCATATTCATTTCAAACTACGTAAAAGTATTTTGAGTATTTTCATAACTTCATTTTTTAAATACTTATCTTAATTAACTGTGTCAAAAATGAAAAATAAAATGAAATTGTGCTCAATTTGCAAAAAGACAGCATTTTTAGGATAAATAAACTATTTACAGCAGTGAAATCAAATCTCTGATTGTGGCAGATACTTTTGAGCTTACATGTGTTTGCAGAAGACCATGTTGAGACAGTAACAAGTGCGATTCATAGCCTGCAAGAAATCAACACAATTATAGCCCAGATTCTATTATTATATTGTTTTTTGATGTGTGCGCTTTTTACTATGTTTACACAAAAGTAGGATGGATATTTCTAGAAGGAAACAGTACTCCAGAACACGTTGAATGTGTGATATTTCAGTGTTACTCCTCCAGTTTTAATGCAAAAGAATTATTGCTCTATCTCAGGTCTATTCAATCAGCGGCCCGGGGACCACATACGACCCAGAGCCAACCCCCAAGTGGCCCAGTTTGTGGTCATGCCAGATATGCAGAGGGCAACCTGTTTTGCAAGTTTTCATAAATTCCCACAGTATTTCAGACCGTGAATACAACACTCTACGTAGCCTAGCAGTAGTCTACCTACATTGCACTGTGTTGTTTTGAAGCATGTCTAGCGATGCTGAAGAAGTAGCCCCAAGGTAAGATGTGACCAAAATTATAATTTACAGAATTTGATTTTACTTTTTCATTCTATTGATTTTGTTTTTATTCAAGTGAAAAAAAAAAACATTTCTACCGAGTTATGTTCAAATACAGATCTGTTGTTGTGGGTTTTATGTACTTTTTAATGTGCTTTTGTCATGTTGTCAAATTTAAAAGGGAGATACTATAAATTAAAGAGCATAATTTTTATCAAATTGGTCTGTATTGGTTTGAATTAGACACTACCACTACTGGGAAGCACCGTAGACCGCTTGGCCATCTGCACTCCCACCCCTTTAACTTTTGTAAAATTTGTTTCTGTTTCTTTTGAATGGCCTCTCTCTCTCCCCACATTTCCTGTCTCACTTCAGCGGGTCTATCAAATACAAGCAAAAAGCCCCAAAAAAGGATTGTGAGGAAAAAAAGAAATGTGTTATTTCCAAGTATGTAGCTACATGATGGTCATGATGGTGGAGGAAAGAAAGCACTTGGTAAGACTTCTCTTTTCCATGAGCAGTCAGGATTAAAGTTGTATTGTTCAGCAGGGAATTCAACATGATTGACCTCCAGTCTGTTTTCTGCACTGGACGTGAGTTATGAAGTAACCATGGAAACACAGGCAATAAACAATAATGAATTATGGATTAGGCCTTGAAAATTGCCTTGAGTGGTTATAATTTAAATTGCAAATGACACAGACTTTTCCCCCACAAATCAAACAACATTTTACAGAAATTTACAACTCATAAGTTCTACCGAAGTCACTGCAGTGAGTTAGCACCTCAAACATTCAAACAGACTTTCAGTCAAGTCATGTTCTTTCTTCTGCCAAATGAAGGGCTGTTGGTGAAGCTGGCTTGATTATATTTTCACAGAATGAGGTGAGCAGGCAGTTTGCTGTCACCTACGGACAGAATGGACAAAGGATTTTGTGAGCCCACACAAAATCAAGAGGCGGTTATTTGTCTTTCTCATACACACACTTGGACTATTTAACTAATACCACACATTCATTCTTACCTCATACTTTCTCACATTCAGCTGCCATTTCATGCTATTGTGATGTCTGAATGTGATAAATGAACACTGATATTATAATTATTTATATTTCGTTAAGTGATTGGTTAGGATTGATGCTGCTGGACACAGACACACTCTCTCCTTCTTATACATGTGTTCCCCGCTATCAGCCTGATGTTAACTCCTCCTTAATTGATCCCACACTCTGGTTTCTGACAACCAGTTGACACATGGTAATATGAGACCAACTGGAAGTTAACCCTCTCATTACACCCAAAGAAAGCACATGGCTTCTCTGCTGAAGAAGGGAGGTGGTCATCTTTAAAGCCCATTCATCACATTGTCAGAGGAAAGACATGGGCACTGCAGACTCTTAGACTCAAATCTATGAAACTAAAACATGTGACAACAAAAGACTCTGACCTCTGTGAAACATCTAAACATTTAGAATAGCTTCATCTAAAACCTGTGGCCAGTTGTTAAAACTTTGTAAATTAAAAGCATTGGTAATTACCAAAATCATTTTTGATGTTTCTGCAATGGTTAATACACCAATATGTAGAAGCTCTTTAACCCAAATAATATTTTTAATGCTAAAATATCATTATTATTGTTATCCATGAATTTTCAAATTTACTGATTTACAAAAAAAAAAAGAAAAAATAGTAAAGCATATTAATATTCTTGATTAATATGTCAAATTATAGTTATTTACTGTCATTCCTGAACAGAAAAATGAGTTTTAGTGGTTGAATGTTATGCTCGATTCATTTCTGACTTCTCAGAGAAGCCCAGTGAGCCGGCTCAAATTTGGCTGAATTCAGTTTGAAATTCCTCATTCCTGTTCAAAATGGTAAAACGTGGAGAGCTGACTGAAAATGAAAGAGTCCACATTAAAGGACTTCATGATGCTGGATGGTCTCTGAGACAAATATGACAGGTGGTCTAATAAATTTGTTAACCACTGTACATTTACACCTTTTTACCAGTTTTGCCACTTTTCATACATTTGAGCTACATTTTATCATGAAATACCACTTTTTTTCCTTCCTTTTGCTGCATTTTCCCCATTTTTTGCCACTTTTTCCCATTTTTGCCCTTTTTCACAATTTTTTGCCACTTTTCGCCCATTTAAGCTACCTTTTGCCATTAAATACCACTTGTTTCCTTTGTTTTTTGCCACTTTATGTTGCCTTTGGCCATAATGCTAGTTTCCTTTTTTTTGCCCATTTTTGCCACTTCTTCTAGCCACTTCTGTTCCATTTTTGCCCTTTTCACCATTTTTTGTCCTTTTACTATCCTTTTGCCATTAAATGCCACTTGTTTCCTATTTTTTGCCCATTTTTGCCACTCTTGACTGCTGCCCATTTTAGTCATTTTTAGCTCTTTTTTGCCACTTGTAACTCATTTTTTAACTTCTCACCCATTTGTGCTACTTTCTGACTCTTTTTCTACTTTTCCTCCCAATTTTTGCCCCTTTGGACCATTTTTCAGCTTTTTGAACATTTTTGCCATCTTTAACTTATTTGTATTGCTACTTGAAGCTGTTTTTGCCACTTTTCACCATTTAGATTGTGGCTCTTGCAATGTAAATGGACTTTAGCTTGTATAGAACTATTCTAGTCATCCGTCTGTTCAAGGTTCTTCAGCTCTGCAGGTCACACATTCCCACACATTTACACACTGATCATCAGTATCAAATAATCCCAATCAAACAAGTCCATACACATTCACAGGCCACCAACACAACAGTGGCAGCAAACTCTAGTAGCCCTCAATGCAGCGTGCAAAAGTGGGCGGTGCTTGACGAAAGTTGACACCGCCCGCTGTCAAGCGTTGGACATTGCCCATTTTCAAGCTGTCGTCCAATCAGATGTGTGGTCTATGTCATTACATCATCATCACCCATTCATCAACATCATCTTGTCCACTTTCAAAAAACAGTGAGTAAACAGTACACTACAAATTAAGTCTGAATGGATATAATTCATTTAAAGAAAGCATTTGGATACACATTATATATACTATATATATATATATATATATATATATATATATATATATATATATAGTATTGTTAAGTTTTGTTTTATTGGGGGTCACACACTATTTTTTCCCCGTACCTCAGGTTTGATAGGGAAGTGTAAGGCAGCATCGCTCACATTGAGCTCTGCGTTGGGCACTGGCGCCCCCTACTGCACACTGCAGTGAGGAGCTTCTCAGCAAACTGGGGTTAAATGTCTTGCTCAAGGACACATCAGCATGTGACTGTGGAACCCATGATCTTCAGGTTGCAAGTTGACCAACTCTGCCAACTGAGCCACAGTCGAACAGAGCTACTTAGATCATGTTGCTAAGCTAACCAAGCTGTAGATAACAGAGCTTTGGTGCTACATAGCTAACACAAAAGATAAGCTCACAAAGCAGCTACGTTAGCTTTAGCTACGTTTGCGAAATCTCACATTGCTAAAACTAACTAATCTACATTGGCTTACAAAGTTGTTAATTATGTAGCTAGTATAGCTATGTAAGCTTTAGCTAAAGCTAACAAAGCTAGTGCGAGCCACCTAGACGTAACTTCTAACAGTGTGATCCTTCATTAGACCCCTAATCCAGTTCTCTGGTTTTCTTTGCAAAATGTTGCGTAGTCTTTAATGTTTGCAATGAATGAATGAATCCAAATGCGACACTTTGTTTATGAATAAAGATTAATTAAAAAAAATCTAAAACTACAAATGTATTGTACCAGCAAATAATGGCACGTCCTTTCTGAGATATAAACTTTCCCAGATGAGCGATCCATGCGAATGGCTTGAGGCAGTGGCAGATTCTCCACACAAGGGTTGCACTGCCTGCCATTTCTGTACACAATACACTGAAAATTACTGAATGCCACATACAATCTTGATGTGTGTGTGTGTGTGTGTCTGTCAAATTGCTCTAATTAGCTCTTTACCATCATCTGTGTGTTTCAGAATGCAGTCAAAGCAGAGCTAATTATGCTGCTGCCAAGACAGTCGGCAGCATAATCAACAGACAATCATAAAAAAACAAAAACAAAAGCAGCATCAATTCAAAGCAGAAGGCAGGACAGCTTTGAGAAATGTAAGAAAGAACACCCCTGCTGTCTCACCCAAGCATACCTCTGACATGTGGCTGCAGGAGCTGGGGATCAAACCCCCAACCTCCAACAGTCAGCAGTCAGAGAGGGGCAGTGCTGTTTTATCTCTTTTTTATAAAGGAATCTGAAAATAGGAGAGCTCTCTTTAATTCCAAAGGCCTGAAATATGTTACAGTAAGTCCAGAAGAGCACAAGCCAGGCAGTAAATAAATAATTACCCATTATTTAGAAGTCTCCCTGCTGTCTATTCTCCCCTTAGTTCAATCTTTATGTAATACAACTCTTATGACTCACCGTTATCCTGGTAGAGTTGTACTGGTAAGGGTTAGCTTTAACATACTAAAGGAGGCTCTGTGGGTAATTCACAGAGTTTAGCTTTGAATGCTATTTATCATTCCAATCAATAGATGGATCAGTGTTAATCAGATTACTTTGATTAATACTTCTCCAATCTCTCAGCCTCTTTGTCACTCGATAATGTCCCATTTACCTCCTTTAGCCTGACA
This sequence comes from Cheilinus undulatus, assembly GCF_018320785.1. Taxonomy (NCBI): domain Eukaryota; kingdom Metazoa; phylum Chordata; class Actinopteri; order Labriformes; family Labridae; genus Cheilinus; species Cheilinus undulatus. The sequence goes on along the minus strand of NC_054879.1, from coordinate 3,568,580 downwards.
GAGGAAAAAAAACAAACATAAAAATACTGTAAAATCAAAACAAAAGAGTTGTTGCCTCCTCCTACACAATGCAAGATGAGAAAGAAGCCATGACTAACTTTGAGAAGTTAGCAAAGATGCCAGAGCCTCCCACATACACTTCAAGAGCGATCAGATCTACATCCCTGCAGAAGAGTTGGTCCAACATAAACATAATTGAGGCAGGGAATAAAAACACTGGTTACAGGTATGTGGACGTCTCACGTCTTTGCTGTTTTGGTACAAAACACAAATGCTTTTATATCTTATTTGGAATAACTTACCAGGTTCTGGGTGCATGTTTGATTTAAACATTTTCTTTTAATCTGACTTCAAACTAGACACGTCTCCAGACAGTACAGTATTTATAAATTCAAACATGTAATGCAAATGGCTAAGTGTTTATTTAAAATGATTCTTCAGGTCCCGGTGTCTCTGCTAAGGTGTCCAGAGGGTGCCCTAATGTTAAAGCTGGCACTAAATAAAAAATACAAATGCAGTCAAATCTATTTTTTTACTAATCTTTGACCCATCTAAGACTCTTATCAGCACCAAAGCCCCTTCTTTCCACTATTAGTTTTATGGAAAATAATTCACTGTTTGTGTTTTTGTGGTAAAAAATAAAATATTTCAAAAAAATCAAACTGGCATTTAAAGCGTTAAAATCTTGAAAATGATTGAATGTTTGGTAGTTTTGAGAAGCTCTGAAGTTGAGATTTAAGAAAAAGAGATTTATGAAAAAAGTAGAAAAAATATTGATGTATGTTGATTAAAAGTCAGCGTTTTGTAATCATGCCGCAAGCTGTAAAACTGCCAAAATGATCACAAATTAAAAAAAAAAAACCTGAGAAAACTGGACAATAATGCCCGAGGAAGGCATAAAGGTTAAACACACACTCCATGCTAGAGGAACTTTCAGGCAATGCATAACCAAAAGGGTATCTTTTCAAAGATTTTCCTGTATGGTGTTAATTTTTGCAGCTATTTCTAATTTTACTCTTAGTTTTAGTCTTTAAATGAATTACATTTTAGTCTTAGTCACTTCTATCCTTCTAATTTTAGTCTTGTTTTAGTCTACAAAAACTCAAAACATTTTAAGCTAGTTTTAGTCCATAAAAAGTCCTCACATTTTAGTCTTTATTGTTAGTCCAAGCATTTATTTTCTGGCCTGAATCTGGTACCAAATCATGGTACTGTGTTCTCTGCACTCTGCCAAACCTGGGGTCCCTGCTTTCTACAGTTGAGAGGCAGAATAGATACAGCTGCATTGTTTTTTTTAACAGATTTATCCACAGTGGAGAAATAACATGGATTCTGAATGTCAGATGAAAACTAAACTTAAAACAAAACATAAGGCAATTTGTGTTTGGTACATTTTTTCTTTGTTCTAACAATGCTTCTTGGTAATAAATATTATACCATTGGAAAGTCAGTTTATTACCCTTTTAAATGATGCCACATTTGTAAGGATCATGCATTTGTGGGATGAGCAGCAGAGCTGAGTATGTGGGTTGCACCCATGAAAAAAATGCCAAATCTTCTCTGCCAATGCCAAACAGCTTATTCTGCCATTGACTCTTGTTTGGTGTTTGGTGGATTGGATGATTGAAGTTTGAAGAAACATAATTTGACAATTTAACAATTTATTCATTTAATAAACAGGAGCCTCAGTAGCTTGTTAAAGAAGCATACACAGCCACAACAGCCTTGCACTTCCTCCTCATGCTGCTCACCAGCCTGGTCACACACTTCTGTGGGATGGCATCCCATTCTTCAACCAGCATTTGTCGCAAGTCAGCCAACATGGTTGTGTTGGTCACTCTGGCATGAACAGCACGCCCAAGCTGATCCCACAAGTGTTCAGAGGGGTTGAGGTCAGGACTGCTGGCAGGCCATTCCATCCTCTCCACTCCCACATTCTGGAGGTAGTCTCTGATAAACCCCACTCTGTGGGGGCGAGTGTTGTCATCTTGGAGGATAGAGTTCTTGCTGACAGGGTGAGAAAACGGTATTCTTGGGGTGTTGTCTTCTTGGGACGCCACTTCACGGCCTGTCTCTGACATTCCCCGTTATATGGAACTTGGCCTTCACTTTGGAGATGGTGCTGGGGTTCACTCCAAACAATGCTGCAACTTGGTTTTGCCGATTCTTGGAGCAGACATCTACTGACCACTGTAGCAGGGCCCATGCTCACAGGTGCTGCCAATCAGGTGCAAGAGTCAATAGCAACAGCAAAATAAGCTGTTTGGCATTGGCAGAGAAGATTTGGCACATTTTTCATGGGCGCAAGCCACATACTCTGCTCTGCTGCTCATCCTACAAATGCATGATCCTTGCAAATGTGGCATCATTTAAAAGGGTAATAAACAGGCTTTCCAATGGTATAATATTTATTACCAAGAAGCATTGTTAGAACAAAGAAATAATTTACCAAACACAAATTGCCTTACTTTTTGTTTTACATTCAAATTACATTTTAGTTTTGTTTTAATCATCTTGACAAAAATTAAACTTAGTTTTTGTCAGTATTAGTCATCACCGATCTATTTTTGTCAGTTTTTGTCTAGTTTTTGTTATGGGAAAAAAGACTGTCAACGAACATTTTTAGTCAAAGTTTTAGTCGACAAAATGAACACTGTCCCTGTATTCAGTGTTAATATTGTAATGTGAACTACATACTAAATTATGTCTTTAGCAACTGTTTTCAGATGAGTAATAAACAAGAACTTTAAAAACAGCAAAATGGGACATACAGATACAGCTTGAGCAGCACAGACTACGATTAAAGAAGTTGGACAGGGTTTAGAAAGGAGGCGTATGGCCTTTAGTGGTTACTTTTACTTAGGTCTTCAATCACAACCATGCATTAAGCCATTCACTGAAGGAGAAGAGGCGGATGGACCAGGAAATCATTCTGTTCTTTTCCAGCACTTTCCCCTCCCTAGCTGCCTGCCTGCCTGCCTGCTTGCCTGCGTGACTGCCAGCCTGCCGAGGGTTCTCTGCAGCATTCTTTTGAGCTTCTGAATCATACCCCACACACACACACACACACACACACACCGCCACCACCTCCTCCATCACCCAGCTGCAGCAGCACCAGTGTTATTCTATTTAGTAATGATGATGATTTCAAAGAGATTCCTACAATGTATGCACAGTATTCCCCAAACCTCCTTAAAAGGGAGATAAATGTCCCAAAAAGCATCTTCTATGTCCCTCCATCCTCCAGTTATTCTTCCTCTTCTAGGTGAAAAGCACATCAGCTAGGACAGTGGCCACTGCAGGGTCCCTCTGCTGGCTTGTTGTGCCCTCTCTTTTATGCAAGGAAGGGACACCAGTTATATCATCGCTCTTACACCAATCGCAACTGCTTGCTGATGCAACCAGGAGACTGCTATTCATCGACTTGCTCTGGGTTGTTTATATCACATGTGTGTAAGCTAGGCTATTGTAGCCAATACAGCATGCTGATGACGGGGCGTAGACAACTGAAGCCAGACTGCATAAAGTGGCGGGAGAGCCTGAAATAGACACAGCACTGAACCTTTCTACTGGTAGATGAATAACGCCATAATTCTTTCCATAGCTGCCCTGATACACCAGTGTTCCTCAGATACTTGTCTGCTGTTTGGGAAAGCCCTCAGTATTCCTAGGCTGACCAGTGAGGAGCTGTCCGTGGCCTGCTGTGTTCTGTTTGTGTTTAGTTTGAGTTCAGCACCACGGACAGCTCCTCAGTATTCTCAGGCTGACTACTGAGGCGCTCTCCGTGGTGCTGAACTCAAACTAAACACAACCAGAGGACAGCAGGCCACTGAATCCAGCGCAGTAGCTCAACTCACTCCAGATCGAACTTCCCAATCCTTCTCCAGCCTAATTAATGATTATATTAGCCCGAATTAAATCACTCTGTCTGTGTAGAGGGTGATGTTAGGGTGGCAGACTCAAGCGTGTTACATGATGTTGCAGACTGAGCCTCTGTCCTGTCTCGGATGTTGCTTATGGAAAGTCGAGCAAAGCACAGTATCAACCCACCTTACACAGCTGAAAGTTTTCCGACAGCAGGGTCTCTTGGACATCGATTTCCTTTGGAGTTGGCGCCGCTGTAGGAGTCCCGGCCCCGCTGCCGCACGATGGGGACCCGAGAGTAGCTCCCGGGGAGGAGGTAGTTAAGCCGTCCAGCACTTTCCGAAACTTCCTCATTTTCTATCGTGATTGTAAATTAGGCCTATATTTTATGCTGAGCGGTAGAAAGGACAAGGATCACTCCCGTTTTTTGTTTTTCCCGAGTTTTCCTTTCAGATGCAAGATCCCAATTCGTTTAGGCAGCTGAGGAAAGAAGCATATCCTCCTGCAGTAGAACCAGGGTGAAATGTCTATTTCTTACGTGCAATGTGAATAACACCTCATTTCTCTTCAGCGATGTCCACACCTGACTAAAAAGAAAGAATGCGTCTATCTGATTCGAGGGTGGCAGATGATAATGTTGCAGATACAAGTCGCCTGTTTAATATCAGGACATGCACAGAAGCCCAGGGAAACTACTCAACTTCCTTTTCTGCTTCGACATTATAACGCAGCATCTACAAAAACACAACGTCTCTACATAATCAGGCATAACCGAGCGGCGCTGCTTAATACAATCAATGTAACGACGTAGTCAGATAAGAATTTTTGCAGGTCAATCCACCCTACCCCACCCCCACCCACCCCTCACCCCAAAAAAAGAAAAAAAAAAAAAAGAAAAAAAAACACTTTCAAAGCACTGTGGTTGCTTGTACAGGAGAGAAGAGTGAAACAAGACGCAGAGGCAATGCAGTTAAACCCGGATGGACTCCACAGTAAGGCCGTGAGCGAGAAAAGAGGAGAAGAAGTGGAGAGTAAAATAGAAGCTGTGCGCTGGCAGTATTAGCAGGGGCTAATCTGTGGCTTTCTGAATCGATGGTTTTGTATCATCCAGCAGCGTTTTGGCGTCCCTTTCCTGCAGTCGACAGTCGACGAGAGCCGTCCGCTGTGCTGAAAAACCGTAACCAGCTAGTCCCGCCCCCTCCTGCCTCTCTCTCTCTCTCTTTCTCTCTCACTCATTCCTCCCCGCCCTCCCTCACCAGCGACTGAACTGTAAATTAAAGTTACAGAATCATGAAGACCTAGGAAGCTGCAACAATGAAGTAAAAATGCCTCCAACAGTCATCCATGCACAAAACTCCATACTTAAAACTGTAGAGATGTGAGAAGTAAGTTTACCACAGCTGCGTGCAAAAATAAAAGAATCAGAGGATGCTGCATCTTATCTTTACAGTCATGGACTAAAGTATTGGCACCCCTGGAATTTTTCCAGAAAATACACCATGTCTCCCAGAAATTGTTGCAATTACAAATGTTTTTGGTATGCATGTGTTTATTTCCTTTATGTGCATTGAAACAACACAAAAAAGCATGAGAAAAAAGCCAAAATTGACAAAATTTCACACAAAACTCAAAAAATGGGCCGGACAAAATTGTTGGCACCCTCAACTTAATATGTAGTTGCACACCCTTGGAAAAAAATAACTGAAACCAGTCACTTCCTATAACCATCAACAAGCTTCTTACACCTCTCTACTGGAATTTTGGACCACTCTTCTTTAGCAAACTGCTCCAGGTCTCTCAGATTTGAAGGGTGCCTTCTTGCAACAGCAGTTTTGAGATCTCTCCATAGGTGTTCAATGGGATTTAGATCCAGACTCATTGCTGGCCACTTTAAAACTCTCCAGCTCTTTGTCTCCAACCATTTCTTGGTGCTTTTTGAGGTATGTTTGGGGTCATTGTCCTGCTGGAACATCTATGATCTCTGACCCAGACCCAGCTTTCTGACACTAGGCCCTACATTGCGGCCCAAAATCTTTTGATAGTCTCCAGATTTCATGATTCCTTTCACACACCCAGTGTGTGCACCCAGTGCCAGAGGCAGCAAAATAACCCCAAAAATCTTTGAACCTCCACCATGTTTGACTGTAGGTACTGTGTTCTTTTCTTTGCAGGCCTCATTCCATTTTCTGTAAACAGTAGAATGACGTGCTTTTCCAAAAAGCTCTACCTTAGTCTCATCTGTCCACAAAATGTTCTCCCAGAAGGATTGAGGCTTACTCAGGTACATTTTTGCAAACTCCAGTCTGGCTTTTTTATGTCTCTTTGTCAGCAGTGGGGTCCTCCTCGGTCTCCTGCCATAGCCCTTCATCTCATTCAGATGACCACGTATGGTCCCAGCTGACACTTTTGCACCCTGAGTCTGCAGGACAGCCTGAATTTGTGTGGAAGTTGACTGAGGATGTTTATCCACCATTCCAACTATCCCTCATTCTTCTGCCAATTTTTCTCTTCCGTCCACATCCAGGGAGATTACCCACAGTTCCATGGGTTACAAACTTCTTGATTATATTACACACAGTGGACAAAGGAATCTCAAGATCTCTGGAGATGGTCTTGAAACCTTGAGATTGTTCATATTTTTCCACAATTTTGCTTCTTAAGTCCTCAGACAATTCTGGGCTCTTCTTTCTCTTCTCCATGCTTGGTGTGACACACACAGGCACACAACACAAAGGTTGAGTCAACTTTTAGACACTCTAACTGGCTTCAGGTGTGATTTCTAGATTGCCAGCACCTGTTACTGCCACAGGTGAGTTTAAATGAGCATCACATGCTGGAAATAAAATGATTTACCCACAGGTTTAAAAGGGTGCCAATCATTTTGTCCGGCCCATTTTTGAGTTTTCTTTAAAATTGTGTCAATTTTGTTTATTTTTTCTTCAGATTTTTTTGTGTTGTTCCAATGCACATAAATGAAATAAACATGTATACCAAAAACATTTGTAATTGCAACAGTTTCTGGGAGAAATGGTGTATTTTCTGGAAAAATTCCAGGGGTGCCAATACTTTTGTCCATGACTGTAATTAATGTTGCTGAATAACTAATGCAGGGGTCATCAACTCCATTTTCACAAGGGCCAGCTTTTTCTTGACCAAAGCAGTAGAGGCCAGACATTGAAATAAATTTTTCATTCATTCATTTTTTATTGTCATTGAACAATGAAACTGTTTTTGCAGTTCCATTCAGTGCTCGAGCAGATTCTCATTTAATATTGAAACTGCTCTGGGATAGGTGCTGTTTTTTTAGTCTGTTACTTTTGGTTCTTATTGTCCTGAACCGTCTTCCTGAGGGGTAGCAGTTGGAACAAGTGATGTGCTGGTTGGGATGAGTCCTTCAGGATGCTCAGGGCCTTCCTGTGGCAGTGGGACCTGAACAGCTCCTCTAAGGAGAGGAGAGCACAGCCTGTGATTTTCTGTGCTGTGTTGATGACCCTCTGGAGAGCTGTCTTCTCCTGAGCAGTGCAGCTGGAGAACCACACTGGGATGCAGTATGCCAGCACACTTTCAATGGAGCATCTGTAAAAAAAGACACCAGCAGCTCCTTGGCCAGGACGTTGCTCTTCAGGACCCCCAGGAGGTGGAGTCACTGCTGTGCCTTTTTGATCAGCGCTGTGGTGTTGGTTTTCCAGGTCAGGTCATCATTCAGGTGCAGGCCCAGGAATTTGAAGTCTGAGATCCTCTCTACACAGTCCCCGTTAATGTGAATGGGCTGAAGGTCAGATCTGTTTCTCCTGAAATCCACTATTAGTTCTTTAGTCTTAGATGTGTTGAGGACCAGGTTGTTGATGCTGCACCATGTTGACAGTTTTTTGACCTCATCCCTGTACGCAGATTCGTCTGCATCACAGAGTGTAGAGCAGGGGGCTCAGTACACATCCATGATCAATTATCAATTAATTAAATGATTATTATATTATTAATAATAATAATAATAATGATAATCTGGAATAAAATCAATATTTATGTCTTCTTACATATCCTTGTAAAACAATAATAACGCTCCAAAATGAATGGAACTTTAAGACTTTAACAGTGATATCAGTCCTTATCACCTATACTGCAACCAGCCACCAGGAGGCGACTGAGATATTTTAGCTACATATTTCTGGAGCCCTCTTGTTTTCTATTGCTGAGTTTGATGCTAATATGCTGTGTCTTGATTGGCCAAAAACAAATGCAGGAAACAGATCTTCTGTGAAGGTTCGGGGGAAATTGCACTCTCACAGCATCTTATGTGGAAAACTGATGCAAAAACTGCAACTTCAATCAAAAAAAACAATGATAAGTGTGTGTTTATCATGACAAATTATAGACGTACCAGTGTGCTTCTGGTTCAATAAGCTGCTGGGTCTATGGTTTTATTTAACCCTTGTGCCCTCCTCAAATTTACTACCCTCTTTACACAAACGAGGCAAAAATGTGCATGTACCAAAAAATTGCCATTAAATCAGCATACATCAATATTTTTTTCTACTTTTTTTCCATAAATCTTTTTAACAACTTCAGACCTATTCAAATCTAACAAACATTGAATAATTTTCAAGATTTTAACCCTTTCAATGCCAGTTTTATTATTTGAAATATATTTGTTTTTTACTAAAAAAAACTGAAAAAGTGAATTATTTTCCATATAACAAGGTAGAAAGATGGGGCTTTGGTGCTAATGAGAGTCTTGGTTGGGTCAAAGATTAGTAACAAAATTGATTTCATTGCATTTGTATTTTTTATGTAGTGCCAGCTGTAACATTAGGCACCCTCTTTACACCTTCGAGGCAAAAATGTACATGTACAAAAAAAACTCCTATTAAATCAGCATACATCAATATTTTTTTTTACCTTCTTTCCATAAATCTCTTTAACAACTTCAGACCTGCTCAAAACTGCCAAACTTTCAATAATTTTCAAGATTTTAACACTTTAAATGCCAGTTTGATTATTTGAAATATTTCATTTTGTGCCGCAAAAAAAACACAAAAAGTGAATTATTTTCCATATAATAAATAGTAGAAAGATTGGGCTTTTGGGGTGATGAGGGTCTTGGATGGGTCAAAGATCAGCAACAAAATTGATTTGATTTCATTAAAATTTTTTACGTAATGTCAGAAATACCCTCCTGACATCTTCGAGGCAAAAATGCCCCCATTGACTTCCATTAAAACCATGTTTTTTAATCTCACTGTCATTGCAGTATAAAATCATGTATTCTTTAATGTCAGCATTCCAATGTGAAGAATTCTAGGGAAATGTGACAGTTTTACCATATTCCACCAGATTCAACCATTTACTCATTGTAGGATCATGCACAAAATTGTTGTATTTTTGCCTGTTACATTATGAAATATTACAGAGTAGTTGTCAAACAGCTGTTTGCATCAGTATCTATAAACCCAAGGATATGAAACAGAGTTCATCACTTGGGAGCTCAGACAGATTGTTGGGTTTATATGAAAAAGGACAGGACATACACTATATTGCCAAAAGTATTCACTCTCCCATTCAAATAATTGAAATCAGGTGTTCCAATCACTTCCATGGCCATAGGTGTATAAAATCAAGCACCTAGGCATGCAGACTGTTTCTACAAACATTTGTGAAAGAATGGCTCGCTCTCAGGAGCTCAGTGAATTCCAGCGTGGTACTGTGATAGGATGCCACCTGTGCAACAAGTCCAGTCTTGAAATTTCCTGGCTCCTAAATATTCCACAGTCAACTGTCAGTGGTATTATAACAAAGTGGAAGCCATTGGGAATGACAGCAACTCAGCCACCAAGTGGTAGGCCACGTAAAATGACAGAACGGGGTCAGCAGATGCTGAGGCGCATAGTGCACAGAGGTCTCCAACATTCTGCAGAGTCAATCGCTACAGACCTCCAAACTTCATGTGGCCTTCAGATTAGCTCAAGAACAGTGGTAGAGAGCTTCATGAATGGGTTTCCATGGCCGAGCAGCTGCATCCAAGCCATACATCACCAAGTGCAATGCAAAGCGCCTGATGCATTGGTGTAAACCATACCGCCACTGGACTCTGGAGCAGTGGAGACGTGTTCTCTGGAGTGATGAATCACACTTCTCCATCTGGCAATCTGATGAACAAGTCTGGGTTTGATGGTTGCCAGGAGAATGGTACTTGTCTGACTGCATTGTGCCAAGTGTAAAGTTTGGTGGAGGGGGGATGATGTGTGGGCTTGTTTTGCAGGAGCTGGGCTTGGCCCCTTAGTTCCAGTCAAAGGAACTCTAAATGCTTCAGCATACCAAGAGATTTTGGACAATTCCATGCACCCAACTTTGTGGGAACAGTTTGAGGATGGCCCATTCCTGTTCCAACATGACTGTGCACCAGTGCACAAAGCAAGGTCCATAAAGACATGGATGAGAGAGTTTGATGTGGATCAACTTGACTGGCCTGCACAGAGTCCTGACCTCAACCTGATAGAACACCTTTGGGATGAATTAGAGCGGAGACTGAGAGCCAGGCTTTCTGGTCCAACATCAGTGTGTGACCTCACAAATGCGCTTCTGGAAGAATGGTAAAAAAATTCCCATAAACACACTCCTAAACCTTGTGGAAAGCCTTCCCAGAAGAGTTGAAGCTGTTATAGCTGCAAAGGGTGGACCAACATCATATTAAACCCTATGGATTAAGAATGGGATGTCATTTAAGCTCATATGCCAGTCAAGGCGGGTGAGCGAATACTTTTGGCAATATAGTGTATAATGAAGTAGCATGATTGACTGGCACCACATAGTTAAGTCCAAAAACTGGTGGTAGACCAATGTGGGACTTTAAAATTTGTCTTGTTAAAAAAAACATTAGTTTAATACCAGGACTGCAGTTGTGGAAAAAGACACGCTGCTTTCTTTTGTTGTTGTCAACCTTTGATTGTAATACAAGAAAATTTATCACAGTTTTAAAAAGCCATGGCTTCATTAATGACACTCAGTATTAAAAGGCCTCTGATGATCTTATGAGCGGGAGGGAAAATTGTTTTAAAGCTTAGTAAGAGTTTTTGACAGTCACACTTTCCAGTGAAAAAGGTCAGAGGTCATGAAAGGTCTAGCTATTTGTCTTAAAGTCAATAGTCTACTCACATCAACTCTCTGGGGGGGCTGTGCTGATGCATCGGTTGTCGTTTGACAAATTTGTTTCAGTCCTGTTGATGGCTCCATGCGTTCACATTCTGTTACGCGCTTTTAGTCAAGCTGATGGTCTAAAATGTTTTTCTTCATGTTTAAAGGTATTTATGGTTTATGCTGTGGATCCTCCAGTGTTACACTTTACCTTTTCTGAAACTCTTTAGAGATGTCACTGTAATCAGTAGTATGGATCACTAAATAAACTTGATATTTATATTCAGTTATACATATCCATGAGACTGTTATTAACAGAGTGGACTGGTTTATCTGACTCAGTGGCACAGTCTTGTGTTTGGGTTCCTAGGGTGGGGCTGTGATGGAGCCTGGAGCCATGGGAGGAAGCTGGTCCTGAACTGTGGGATTAGTGCTGGAGAGAATCACAATGATGAGGAAACTCAACAGCACTTACATCTGAAGGGTGTTAGAGGTCCATGTGATGTGGGTTTATTGTGTAGAAACTAAAGTTTACTGTTGATTGATTACAAAACGGGCACCTATCTTCTGGAACGTTCTGCATGTTGTTTAATGCAGTTGGTGAAACATGAAGGTCTCTGTTATAGTGATGATCTTATGAAGGGTTTAATAGATTATAAATGGCTCTTAAGAACTAGGCAGCTTTTAGTTAATTTATAGCTCTTCATATGAATTTACTTCCAAGTCTTGATGAAAAAATGTAATTTCCTATTTATCCTGTGTTTATACAGGAAGTCTTGTTTTGCTCTCTTTCTATCCATTCTATCTGTATTATTAATTGATAGTCTGCACTTGTTCCATCTTTTCTTTCAGCTCATCAGTAATGTGTGAAGCCATTATGTTAAAAAAAAATTGCTAAAAACCATGTTTTACTTCTAAATATAGAACAAAAAGTAAGGAACTTTGTGTTTGGTACATTATTTCTTTGTTGTAACAATGCTTCTTGGCAATAAATTTTATACCGTTGGAAAGCCTGTTTATTTCCCTTTTAAATGATGCCACATTTGCAAGGATCATGCATTTGTGGGATGAGCAGCAGAGCTGAGTATGTGGGTTGCGCCCATGAAAAATGTGCCAAATTTTCTCTGTCTGAATCTAGAAGATTTCTCTGATCCCTATCCTCTTCTCTCATATTCAGTCTAATAAATCAGAAATGAGAAGAAGTTATTTTTAAATTATTGAAGGAGGCATCTAAACCTGCACCCAGCAGAAAAGTGATTCTTTCCTTTCCTTTCCTTTCCTTTCCTTTCCTTTCCTTTCCTTTCCTTTCCTTTCCTTTCCTTTCCTCTGTTTATCTTTTAGAGAATTCAAACCACTCATAGCATGGCCAACACTTAATGAATATATTGAATATATTTTCAGGGTCATTTCACCCAGTTAACCCTGCTAACCATACAGGACCATTCAAATTGTCCCAAAGAGTCCCAGAAATTTCTGGTTTTCCAGCAGAGAAGATCATGGACAGTCTGTGTTGGTCTCCTGAAGTCTGAGATCATTTCCTCAGATAAGTTGAGGGCAAGGTTATTGTTCTGACACCATTCAGTTAGAAGTTCTTCCTCCTTCAACCCATAAGGTGATGTCTATAAAATCTATGCATAAAAGGATTGAAACATCTCAGCCCTCTCTGGGCTCTTATCATGACATATCTTTATATCCAGTCATTAAAAGTATGTGGAAATGTATTCATTTGTTAGAGGAGCTCTGCATAGAAATACGGGGCAGATTGCATCCCATATGGAAGTCAGGGATGGAACATAACAAACAGTCAGTTCATTTTGCATGTGCTTGTCTCCTCTACAGAACAGTGCATCTGCTATTATAAGAAAATCTGAAAAGACCTGTTTACATCTGGGTTGTCCACTCCTGCTATCATCACCTGAGGCATACTGATATCACGTTTAAAGAGGGCTTTTAATTTTTGGTAGCTAAATTAGGAAAATGCCTCACTGTTGATGTTACAGTGCAGCTTTGATTTAGCTGGGTGAGAAACTATTGACAAATGACATTTTCACCCGCTCAGAAGGTGCTCTACTGTCTCTGGCTGCTGAGAGCGAGTGTTGTCTCTCTTCAATAGGATGAGTTATGGTTGCTGTTTCAAACTGTCTGTGAAATGGTTTCACCAAAGGCTAAAAATGTCCAAATAAGGATGGACATTTGTCACATCTACTCTGAAGACTTTTTTTTATCAGCTTTCTTCTGTGATTGCGTAGGGATTTTTTGTTATTCATTACAATATGATCTATATTCCAACATCTTATCGTCTATAGCAAGAAAGTTCAAGGTTGGTAAAAAAAAAAAGTGTGCCTGCGAAGCACACTTGAAGTACAAATAGAACCATTTCAAACTTATGTAAGAATATCACAGGCTTTGAGAAAGGTGTTCCTCTGTTACAACCTACCCCACTGCCAGGGTGTAACACATACTGGGGTAAGCTGTAACAATTAGACCAGTGGTTCTCAAATGGTGTGCCTTGAGCCAGGTCTTGGTGTGCCGTACTATGACTATACAATAACTTCACTTCAGTCAGGACCACTTTGCTAAGAAGCATAATTTATGTGTGCTTATAAATAGTTTTTCTGTATTAGCAGTTATGACACTGATAGGGTCAGAGGCAGAATAAAGGAGGAGCTGGGGTGGAGGAGGGCTATTAAAAGAGGCATGCAGAGATAGCAGCATAGTGTAGAGAGGCAATAGCACTTTAAATACGGCAGCACGAGTGAGATTTTCCAATAACGTGCTTAGTTATTATATCTTAAGTTATATCTTGGACTTGTAGTGTTAAGTTGAAAACATATGTTGAAAGCTGTGAAAACAAAGAAGATGGATGGTCCAGGACACCTTTGAGAGAAAGAACGGGAAATTTCCATCAAGAAAAACCCCAAAAAGGTGAAAAGAAGACCTCAGTCTCAACTACAACTCCTGGCTAGCTTAAAAGCTAACAACAACTGCCAGTCACTGCAATGTAACACTGCCTAATCAACAGGAGACTACTGAATGCTACCTACTGAGGTAGCATGAGGTGGCGCGTACAAACACAGCGGCCTGACGCTCCATCGCTGGCAGCAAAACAAAGCCCTACACTTACACCAGAACTAACAGCATGCCTATGGAGTTTACATCTTTCCTGATGGAGATTATCTGGAGAACGGGGCGCTCAGAGACTGAAGGAGGAGGACGTGGAGCAGCACGACACCTACAGCCTGTGGGGAGGAGGCAGAGCATTGTGCGAGATGGTGGAAGAGGGGCAAACAAGCCAGGCTGCAGGCTAGGCTAAGAGCGGCCCCACACAAACCTGCCCTACCAAGCATCTTTCTCCCGGATGCCCGCTTCCTCGCCAGCAGGATGGACGACATTGAGGCCGCGGATTTCTAACCAATGAATGAATTTGCTTGCTGTCTGCTGATGAGTGCTTGTGTGAGATAAGCTGATCTCAGTTATGGCAGAGCTTGACACCGTGCCGGCCTGAACCAATGCTATACACTTGGGTTACTGTAACATGTAAGAGGCTATTTTGTATGGATATGGTAAGATAATCAAGCAAAAACAGAAGCCACACCATGCAGTTTCAATGAAACAGATTTACTGAAGTAACAGTCCAGTCTAGAACAATGTCCCTCTCTTTCTAAGACAGCATAAGTTTATTTCTGTTTAACTCAAGTGCATGTGGTTTTTGTGAACATTTGTGTGTTTTTTTATGTCTAATGAACACTCATACAGTGAACCTGAGTAGAACATGCTACGCTAATAGAAAACAATGCTTATTTGTGTTTATGAACAGTATGTGTGTATTCTAAATCAGAGTGAATCTGAATGGTAACATCTGTAACCCTGTAGCGTGGGCTTGGTAGGCCTAGTGAACGCATAGAGCTCATTTTACCCACTTCCTATAATAATAACAGGGTCACGTAACACACAGAAACACACGCAAGAACATAAGAGCTGAACTACAAAACGAAACATGTAAAGCACAAACCATACATACAGAAACACAAGGTGGACAGGAAACACCAAAGAACTTAGAAACTTAAGAATCAAAATAAGGTTTCTATAGGTTTGTTTTCTAGCCCACAAAATTAAAACATCTATAATTTTTTGTGTCCAAAGCTCTACATTTCTCTCTGGCAACCACACCAAATGAAGATCCATAAGGAGTGGAGCTGCCGTTAGTAATTGTGGTCAACATTAGGATCTGGATGCCAGCTACTTCATCCTGGGTGCAGTGTTGAAGGAAAGCAATTATAGAAGGTAGTTAGTTGGACAAATCCACCTTGCCAACAGCTTGAACTGAATATTGGTTTTCCTGGCCTGAGTAACTGCAGGCAGATCTGATAATCTGGGCCTGTTAGATGTTCCAGAGCCTCTAAGTCTGGGGATCTAACACTACACATTTGGCAGGCAAACACACATCTGAACAGCATAATGAAAAGACAACTGCTCAGATACAGACCTTGATGTGGACCAGAAGTAAATACTAAAAAATGTTCAATGCCAACCTGCAAGAGTAAACGTGTTTGACCACTCCCAGCCCAAAACTAAATTCTTAAAGTCTCTCCTTCCCTTCCCTCGCTCTCCTTTAGATTCAGTTCCATTTAAACTCAATTTAAAGGTCTCTCCTTTAAGACAAGTTTACACTGGTCTCAACATGCCTATGAAATCTGTTGCTGAAAAAACACTCAAATATCAGATATTTGCATGTCTAAAACCTTCAGTTTCAGCCCTGCTCAGAACGAGCTGTTTCTGTGTCTGTGGCTTTAAATGTTACTGAGCTGTCTGACTCCACCCCTCTCAGGAGAGAGATGTGCCATATCTTATACATTTAGTCATGGCAAAACACATTAAGTTAGCACAAAAAGTAAGAATATTTGTGTTTGGTGAATTATTTCTTTGTTGTAAATGCTTCTTGGCAATAAATCTTATACTGTTGGAAAGCCTGTTTATTACCCTTTTAAATGATGCCACATTTGCAAGGATCATGCATTTGTGGGATGAGCAGCAGAGCTGAGTATGTGGGTTGGCCCATGAAAAATGTGCCAAATCTTCTCTGCCAATGCCAAACAGCTTATTTTGCTGTTGCTATTGACTCTTGTTTTGCCCGACTGGCACCTGATTGGCAGCACCTGTGAGCATGGGCCCTGCTACAGTGGTCAGTAGATGTCTGCTCCAAGAATCGGCATGCCACGTTTGACTGATCTGGATAGGGCCCGTCGGTTGGGCAACTTCAAGCTGGTGTTACCAAGTTGCAGCATTGTTTGGAGTGAACCCTAGTACCATCTCCACACTGAAGGCCAAGTTCCATATAACAGGGGATGTCAGAGACAGGCCACGAAGTAGGCGTCCCAAGAAGACGAGACCCCAAGAAGACCGTTTCCTCACCCTGTCAGCACTTAGGTACCGTAGGCTGTCTTCTACAGATTTGCAGTCAAGGTTTGCAGGACAATATGGCTGACGACTGTCTTACCAGACAATCTGAAACAGACTGCATGCAGCCAATCTCTGTTCTCATAGGGCCGCCAAGAGGCCTGCCATGACTGCCTTTCACCGTCAGGCCTGTTTGCACGAGTGTCTGCAACATGGGCAGTGGAACCTGAACATGTGAAGGAACGTTATGTTTAGCAATGAGTCCAGATTCTGCCTACAGCAGTTGGGTCAAAGTATGGAGAAGACGTGGAGAACGCTATGCCGATAGCTGCACCGATAGAGTATCATCTTTTGGTGGAGGCAGTTGATGGTGTGGGGCGGCATCTCCCTCACTAGAAAAACGAGGCTTGTCATCATTGGAGGCAATCTCAATGCAGAGAGATATCTAGATGAGATTCTGTAACCAGTAGTCAGAACTCTATCCTCCAAGATGACAACACTCGCCACCACAGAGTGGGGTTTATCAGAGACTACCTCCAGAATGTGGGAGTGGAGAGGATGGAATGGCCTGCCAGCAGTCCTGACCTCAACTCCATTGAACACTTGTGGGATCAGCCTGGGCGTGCTGTTCGTGCCAGCGTGACCAACACAACCATGTTGGCTGACTGACGATAAATGCTGGTTGAAGAATGAGATGCCATCCCACAGGAGTGTGTTTTCAACCGTTCGGTTGAAAAAGTAATTTCAGTATGGAGGCCACCACAGATTGGCTTATAAAGCCAATAGAGTCCACCTATTGTAATCAGACAGATGATGCCACACGGGCTTTGTCCAACTCTTTTACAGTCTATGGAGTTAGCACACATTTTCTGAAAGGTGAAGCAGGAAAGAGGGGGAGGGAATGGATTTTTCTGATTCTTGGGGGGATTGTGGCCAGCACAGGAGCACATATTTTTTGATAGAAAATCATTTTAAAAATGCATAATATGCATAATATGTGACCTTTAAAAAAGTTTACTGGCCAGGTACAATTCTTAAAACACAATATTTCCAATATTACTCAATATAAAAGCAACAATTGTTGTAATTAAAATCAAGCAAATTAATGTAAATATATTATTAAAAAATAACACTGGTGATGTCTCATAAATAGATTACAGTTTTGTAATTGCATATAAATGGAAAGTCTGTTAAACTTTGGAAACTTGCTGTTTAAATATATGCATATAACATACAATAAATACAAATATTTAAAGGTGGAAAAATGTAGTGAAAAATGTGAAACATTGTTTTGTTGTCGTTTCAGAGTTGATGTGCAGATCTATGGTCTCTGCTGATGTGCTAAGTAACATGCAGAAATAGATGGCATTACTCACAGTGGTGTTTCATACTCTTATCTGATCATAAAAGCTCACAGTGTGCTGCTTTATATCCAAACTTTTGTGCTTCAGCCAGCAGATACAGAAGTGCTTGGTCATTGTTCATGTTCTTAAACGTTTCCTGTGCATTTGTTATCAGAGGGAGGTATGTGTCTCTGATGTCCTGGTGAAGGGATCAGTGGTTAAAATGTGCAGAATTCTGCATGCACAGCTTCAGTTTGATGTTTGTCCCATTTCATAAAGCCTTGGATGGAGAGTGGGACCAGACGCTGCAGCTGTAAGGAGAAATGGGTTCTATATCTGAATACAATGTTTCAAACCAGAATTGAGTTGGGATGTCTAGTTTGTGTGATCTGTCTGATGGTGTTTGTCTCTCAGGTCAGATGTTTGTTAAACTTACCTGTGGACTGATGACTGAGGTAGGTTTAGTTATTCAGTTCCATCTGTATATAGAAATCATTTCTATGAGTGCTGATGGATTGTTTCTCATAATTTTACTTTTAGGTGGATAAACTCGGGCCCAGGTATGGGAGAAACTGTGCAGAGATCCAAGTGCTGTTGTAGCCCAGCCTTATTTGGAGAAAGGTGCACCTGATCACCTGTATATAGGCACTCGACTTCAGTATCACAAACTGGGAGGTTTCAGGTGCTGAATTTTTCTAGGTGGCTGTTGAAACAGATCCCACTGAACTTATTAGTCGAGTTTTGGCCCGATGGTTCACAACACAGTGGCCTGTCAACAACAAAAAGATTTTATCACTTTATGGGAACTTTAAGAGTAGTTGGAGTCTCAAGAGGTCATGCAGTGCATTCAGAATGTATTGAGACCCCCTCCACTGTT
Organism: Cheilinus undulatus; assembly: GCF_018320785.1. NCBI lineage: Eukaryota > Metazoa > Chordata > Actinopteri > Labriformes > Labridae > Cheilinus > Cheilinus undulatus. Next base: position 3,549,971 of record NC_054879.1, on the reverse strand, counting down.
GTCAGTTTTGTTATGTTGCAGCCTGATGCTACAGTCTTTTACATTCTTTTTTTCTCATTAATTTACACTCTTGTTTTGCACTCTTTGCCTGGAGCCTAGATCAGTGGAGGGCTGCAGTGATGTCTGGATTTTTGTCCCATCTCCACACAGGATCTCTGGAGCTCAGTTGGAGTGACCATCAGGTTTTTGGCCACCTCTCTCAATAAGGTCTGTTTCAGCCGATTGCTCAGTTAGCTCAGTCCTGGCACAACCAGGACCCGTCCATCGCTTGGAGGAGTCCTGGTCATGTGAACTTCTTCCATTTGAGAATTATGGAGGCCACTGTGCTCTTGGGGACCTTCAGAGAAACAGACATTTTCTGTAGCCTTCTCCAGATCCGTGCCTATCGACAACCTTTTTCTGAGCTCTGCAGGCAGTTCCTTTGACCCCATGGCTTGGTTTTTGCTCAGACTGTCAGCATAGACTGTAAAAAAACTGGACAAAGCCTGAGTGACGTCATCTGTTTGATTACAATAGGCAGACTCAAACAGCTTGTGAGGCCAATCCGTGGTGGCCTTTGTGTTGAAATTGCTGTCTTAACCAAACTTTGGATCAACCTAATACCAGACAAGAGCCCGCCCACTGAGCTCGACTTCCTGTTAGACAGCATTCTGGAGATAGCATCTGCCTGTCAAGCTAATGAGATGCACAAATCAGTGCACAGTGAGGTGTATTTCTTAAATATAATCGAAATGACTGTGGTACAAAAAAATTCACCCCCGGTTCAGTGTGAGGACATGAAGAAATGAACTAATGAGACATGCTTTTTGAACCAGGCTGTAAAAAACTTTATTTATTGAGATAAAAGCAGCTTTTTAAAGTGTGTTGTTTACTTCCGGTGTTCCTACAGTCAGCCTCAAGTGGACAATTGCCTTATTGCAATGCTTTGCACTTCCGCATTGGCTTCATTTTTCAGGACCGGAGGTTGCCACTTGATATTCAGCTGTGAGGCCTTCTATAGAGAGGTGTGTGCCTTTACAGTTCATGTCCAATCAATCTAATTTAGCACAGGTGGACTTCAGCCAAGGTGTTGAAATATTTCAGCAAAGATCCAGAGAAATGGGAGGAAAATGAGCTAACTGTCAAGTGTGTTTGCAAAGTGTCTGAATACTCAATGTGACCTTTCAGTTTTTATTTTTTAATACATTCTCAACATTCTCTAAATTTTTGTTTTGTGACTTTGTCATAATGGGGTACTGAGTGGAGATTAATGAGAATAGTGTCAGGCTGCAAGATAACTACACTGACACATGTGAAGGTGGTCTGAATAGTCAAGTAAATTATTGACTCTGAGCTTGTACTTTGTGTGTTTTTTTTTGTTGTTGTTTTGTTGTTGTTGATTTGTCTCTTCATCAAAAGAGATTAAGGGGGGTGCTTTTCCTGTAAATCTTCATTTTGGATGCATTTTGGTTGTTGTTGTAACCTGACACGCTAGATGGATCTTGGAAACCTTCAATACTAAGTGTTTGGGAAAGGGCAGAGGCTTTAGAAAAAAACTCGGAGGGTGATCGTATGAACGTTCTGTCTGTCACATCTTTATGGGCCAATCAGAGCAACAAAACACGTGACGTAGCTGCTAACGAGTAGTAAACTCCATATGAACTGCATAACACAAACCATGGCGACTGTAGACATATCAGTATTTGACTTTTGTCTATTTGAAAAGAAAACAACTCACTGCTGTTCTTTGTTCTTCTTTTAACGAAGAAATGTTGTCAAGTTCTGATAAAACTGGCGCTTTAGCAGCATCCACGCTAAGCTCTTCCGCCATATTGCACCGGCCTCTTGTCCCTCTGTTGCACCCAGAAGTACCGCCCCTCGACGCTGATTGGTCCTGTCACTTTCTAACCGGGCCCAAACGGTTCAGATGGGAGCTTTGCAAGATGGATTTGCCAGTGAGAAACACAGAAATGGGTGAATCCATCTGCTTTTCAAGATTAGCAGTATTTGTAGGTATAACACTCTTGTGCTACTTGGTTCTTCTGTTACACTTTTCTCCTATTTTTTTGAACATTTGCATTTTTTGTCTTTTGCAGGGACAGAAACTTATTTTATAGCTGTTAACCTGCTGTCCCATAATCTCATCATTAGTACATGTAAAACCTTCAAACTTCAGACAGTTCTTGATGCTGTAAGTGAGGCATTATTTTAGTCTGTCTTTGTTATCCCCCTCTGCCTCACATAATAAATAATCAACTCACATTAACATTATTTTACATTTCCTTTATGAGCTAATTGCAAAGTTCTCTGGTGTTTTTTTTAAACCTTATGTTGAATGATTTTAAAATACTCTTCTGGCAGCCTAGTGTATGCTTTTAGTCATATTGTTCCAGCCATAACACAGCCAGGAACCATAATCCCTGAGCTAATAGGGAATTTAACCTCTGATAATGTTAGTGTTCATAATCAATGGGTCGACTTTTTTTCAATACTAATTAAATTAAATGTATAAAGAGATCAGTTGAACGGTCTTGGCTGTACAAAGATGTGAAAGGAAGTGATGAAAGAATTTCAGACAAAATTACAGCTAATTAGGATCAATGGATCAATCATGGAGTTGTTAATTTACAGGCCATCTTCTCAGCAACAAGCATCTTCTCAGGCCAGTCATCAGTCTTTGTAACCCACCCCTGTAGAAATGCAGATTTTTAATAGTCAGCTTTGTTCCCAATCCATCTTGTTCCCTGGAGGTATCCTGGTTTTCCCCCATAAGACTCTTTCCTTTAAAACTATAGAGACAGTAAGCTGGTAGGAATCTTCCCTTCAGATAATAAGACACTGAAACTGAAGTAAAACTCGTTTTCAACATCCTATGTTTTTTTAAAAGCTTTGAGGATTCCTTTCTGAGTTGTATTCACACTCCCTGTGACCCTGCCTGTCTCCCCACACTAGGACTCGCCCTGGTAGATCAATGGCACAGCAAGAGGTTAGCTTTTTAATTGAGGCGTCCTGAAGCACAGGGGATGTTTTAATGAGGCCAGGTCCTGTTTTCATCCTGACCTTTAAGGCTCTGCCCTACAGGTGTCCATCCTCTAACTTAAAAGGAATATATGTGCCTTCCCCATAGCTGTCAGTCACACCGAGCCTTTCTGTAGAGCTTCACAATTTTACTTCAGTGTAACATGAAAAAGGAACCAGTGTTTCCTGTGCCATCCTTTATGAGGCAAGCGTAATGTTTAGTGGGGACAAATGATGTTTATGAAGAACACCACATCACAGCACAGAAAGAAATACTGAGACTGCTCCAAAGATGGTACCGTGTTACTTTACACTGTTTAGTTACTGAGGCTGTATTGTGCTCAGCAGCTTTGCTAGCTAGCTCTTGAACTGTTGTTTTTGTTGGGTTCTTCATGTTAGTAGTTTCTCTGTCGTAACACCGGCTGTGTCAAAGTCTGTTCCTCTGTAGGATGCCGTTCCTTGTAGCAGCACTCTTCAGTTTTTAATTTTAGGCACGTAATCATTATTGGGGGCAAATTGTCTGCCCTGTAATGGCTTCTAAGTCAGTTTGGATGTAAAAAAAAGAAAAGAAAAAGAAAAAAAGCACATGAAATGATTTTTCCATTAGCATTCTCTTTAAAGAAAAGGTTATGAAAACGTTACAGAGCAGCAGATGTTGCTCATCTGTGGTAAATGTGGAACACTCCTTTGACAAGCCTGAGGAAAAGGTTGATGTTTGTTCTGCTTAACTATGAACGGTGTCGCTTGCTCATTACAAAAAACAGGCAGTCATGTCACGTCAAGGCACTGTGTAAAACGTAAATTAAAACAGAAAGCAAAGGTCTGCATGTGTCACAAACCCAGATTTTATTCACAGTAGTACAAACACAACACATCTGATGTCTAAACTGAGACATGGGAAATATCAGCTCATTTTGTATTTGATGGCAGCAACACAACTAAAAAAAGTAGGGACAGGGCCATGTTGACCACTGTGTAGCATCCCCTCCTCTGTTAAAGGGGACATGTTTTACCATTTAAAGATACGTTCATATTGTTCTCAGAGGTCCCCAAAACATGCCTGTGAAGTTTGTTACTGAAAAAACACAGTATTGGATTTTTGCATGTCTAATAACCCCTCTGTTTCAGCCCTGCTCAGAACGAGCTGTTTCTGTGACTGTGGCTCGTGATGTTAATGAGCTGTCTGACTCCGCCCCTGACCACACCCCTCTCAGGAAATGGATGCGACACTTACAATGTTAGACACTTTTATCCAAAGTTAGGGACATGGTGGGGGTATGAACCATCAATCTTCCAGATTAAAGTCAGCAGGATAACCCACTGAGCTATCCAGCATCTCAGCTGGCAGCAGAGAGGAGGATCAGTAGTGCGGGGTGGAACTGTCTTCGAAGTGGGGAGGGCCAACCAAACTGGGGGGGCTTACTCCCCACAGGACATCATGAGGGGAAAATCTGAGACCGGCTTAGGATTGTGGACAGGCCCAGAGCCCATATTTTTGTTAGAAAGGCCTGAAAAAGTGATTTTTGTATAAAAAAGTCCCCTTCAACGCCAGTCTGTAAATGTCTGGGAGGTGAGGAGAGCAGCTGCTGGAGTTTTGAGAGACAAATGTTTTCCCATTCTTGTCTGATGTAAGATTTTAGCAGCTCAACAATCCTGGGTCTTCTTTGCCATTTTTTTAATAATGCAAATGTTTTCTATTGGTGAAAGGTCTGGACTTCTAGCAGGCCAGTTTAGAACCTGGACTCTTCTATTGTGAAGCCATGCTGTTGTGACTGATGCGGTATGTGGTTTAGCATTTTCTTGTTGAAGTAGAAGGCCCTCCCTGAAAGAAAAGATTGGATGGGAGCATTTGTCGCTCTAAAACCTCTGAAACCTAAAACCTGAGTTGTGCCAGCTGTACAAATAGACACTTATGCAACCCCATCAGAGACGCAGGCTTTATAAATGTGCCAGGATAACAAGTTGGATGCTCCCTCTCCTCTTTAGTCTGGAGGAAATGACGTGTGTGGTTTCCAAAGAGAATTTCAAATATTGATTCATCTTACCTCATAACAGTTTTCCATTTCACCTCTGTCCATGATAAATGAGCTTTGGCTCAGAGAAGTCGGCAGCGTTTCTGGATCACTTTCACATGTGGCTTTATTTTGCATTTGTGGATGACACAGCAACGATGTTGACAGATGATGATTTCTGAGTGTTCCTGAGTCCACGCAGTGATTTCCAGTACTGACTCATACCTGTTTTCTTTAAAGCCATACCACCTGAGGCCCAAAGATTACGAGCATCCAATCCTGACCTTTAGCACTGACCCCTACACAGATTTCCCCAGATTCGCTGAATCTTTTGATAGAATGTACTGTAGATGATTTATTCAGTCTTCATGATTTTTACCCTGAAGAACATTTTCCACAATTTTTGGATGCAGTTTTTTGCAGATTTGTAAAGCTCTTCCCATATTTACTTGTGAGACTCTGCCTATCTAAAATGCTCCTTTTATACCCAGTCTTGTTACTGACCTGTTGCCAATTAAGCTCATCAGTTGCAAAATGCTCCTTCAGCTGTTTTTAATTAGTATCACTTATTTTTACGGCATGTGTTGCCTCATCCCTACTTTTTTGAGATGTGTTGCTTCCATCAAATTCAAACTGAGCTCATAATTTTCATGAAATGGTAAAATGTCTCACTTTTCAACATCTGATATGGTGTTCATGCTCTGATGTGAATCAAATATGGATTTGATAGGAATGTTTTTCAAATAATTTCATTCTGTTTTTGACATTTTATACTGCCCCTGACATTTTGGGATCGGGGTTCAACATATTTGGTTAAATCAATTCCATTGCTCAAACTACACACATTGGAGAAATGGTTATAAACCCTGAAACCTTCCATATTATTTCAATTTTTACGGCATTTTTCCGTTTTTGTTAACACAGGAAGGTCCAATTTTGACAAACTCAGAGTAGATCGAGCCTCAACCAACCCCTCCTTGGATCTTTGGTGCACCCTAAGTGGGGCTCAGATGCCACACAATTGTTTATGTCAATATGCAATACAGTATAGCAAACACAGCTTTGGCAGATGGCTGTTCAACACGAGTCTGGTCCCGCTGAAGGTCTCTGTCTGGCAAAAATAAGTTTTCCTTGACACTGTAACTTTGATAAATACTCAGTGCTGCATTAATAGTGATTAATGTTGGTTCTTATTAAATAATAAAACTCAGAACATGGTCTAAACCTGATCCCTCTGTGAGACGTTCTGAGTCAACACTAGTTAAGAACTTAAGCTTTACTAATAACTTCTGCCATACCAATACCAAATGTGTTACTGCATTATTTCTCTCAATTACAGATTGCTAATAATAGCATGTGTGACTGCAATCAAATAACAATCGACCCTTGGAAATCATGCTAAATATTTACCAGAAAAAAAGTTTAAGACGCTACTTTCAGATCAAAAAACAAGACCTTAAATTTTATTCCAATCAACAGTTGCCATTCTAGCCCTTTAGATAGCTTTAAAATCTTCACCTTTACTTCTCAAAGAAGACTAGACGACTTGTCCCTTTGAGACTCGTAGTCCTCTACTCATTTTTTATCACTGAAAAGCACATTCACAGCATGTCTTCCCATTTGACAGTCTTTACTGCATAAATTGACAGAATTGGACTCTAAAACAGGGTGGATGGCAGGAGAAACTGGTGTTCACTTCATAGAGCCATTAGGGGCTGAAGTGCATTCTGTGAATTGCCCAAAAAGAAATTCCACCCAGGAGGTAGCAAAAGTTGTTCTTACGCCATTAAGCATTTGTTTGCTTTCTTAAAAGGAACCCTGAATGATGAGACAAGTTCATCTTGTTTAGATAAGTTTTTATCCCTTTTATGTATATTGACCTAAAAAAACTCATTAGATATCTGCATTTTGAGTAAATTCAAGTTTATAAACTCAACCAGAGGCCGCCATGTTTTGGTCCGTGCTTGGCGGTGTGACATCCGCTGTTTCAGACTGGCAGCCAGTGTTAGGGCTGCATCTCAGAAACGCAGCACATCTCACGCACAGAGAATTTTAAAATTTGAGGTCTCTTCTATTTTTATTTGCACCATGTGCAGTTGTCTGTCCATCAGGAAAATGATAAATACAGATTCATATTTATCTTATTGTAGCAAACATTTATGTCCACATCTGCAGAATATGTTTGAAATCTATCTCTTGATGAACCAGATGAAGGCCACAAGCTAAAGTATGTCTGTTTAATAAAGTTGTTCCCCAAACTTCTACTCTTTATGAAGCTTTCTATTTCCCAGTAAAGGTAAACACAGTACGAAAGCACTTCCGGTTTACACTTTTCAAAGTAAAAGTCTACTTTAGCATTTCGTTGGAGAAACTCCCTTCGTTAGTAAGTTACTCTTTCATTTTGAAATGTTCCCAGCACGCGTCTTCTATACACTGAATCCAGTCACTTGTAGGGAGCTTTACTGAGGTAAAACTTAGGTGGAATGACTGAGCTTTGACAGCAGGGAGACAAAAACAACAGACAGCAAACTCGTGTCTGGTATGAAAGCTTTTATGGCAGCAAAATCGTCTGAAACAGCGGTTGCTGCATAGGAATGGAGAGAAGCGCTCATAGAAAAACGCTGCAGAAATGTAACGTCACCAGCGCGGACCAAAACATGGCGGCCTCCTGGTGAGTTTATAAGCTTAAATTTACTCAAAATGCAGATATCTAGTGAGTTTTTTAGTACAACAAACATTTGAGAGATAAAAATATCTATCCAACAAGATGAACATGTCCGATCACGCATTCTTTTAATATTACCTCCTTTCTCTCCTTAACTATGAAAAATTACTGATTTCCCCCAAGACATCACAGGAGTTAGCTAACCATTTGTTCACAGGTTTTATTTATTTTCTCATGCCCTCAGGGGCAGCACCTCACACCTCAAGAACAGTTGCTCCAAATAGTCCAGAAGGCCTGTTAGAGCTGAAATACAAATAAACTGACCAAAAGAAGAAACTATCAAAGTTAAGCCTGCCGTCTACCTTTGGTCTGTTGACGAGGGGAAAAATACTGACAAGATTATAAAAGTTGTGAGCTACTGAACACTTTCAAAGAATGTCCTTGGATTGAAAAAGAAAAAGCATGTACACTGTTAATACCTCTGAAGCAGCAGGTTTTGTTGTTGTACAGTGCACACATATTTCCTCAGATGTTACCGATGACAGAGTGAGAAAGCAGTGGTGTGCTTTTGGTAAGTCACAGCCAACATACTAATCTTATTACTTTGTGTACGTAAATAAGTTCAGAAGTACATATCCTGAAAGAGGTTTCGTCCCATTTCAATGTAGGCCTCCTTCTCCTGTGCAGACATTTGCTCCACTAGCTCTGGCCTCTGGCTGACCTCTCGGTATGAGAATGGCTGACCCCCTACTGTTACCATGGGCTCATCCCCCACCTCTTCAAAATCACTATCGTCGTCTTCCTCCTCCTTGTCAGCCTGATGATAAGCAGCTGTGGTGGTGGGAGGCACTGCGGGAGAACCATCATCTGACTCACTGGTGTCACTGTCAGAGTCACTGGCATTCGCAGTGGCTGAGGTGAGTCCCCTGGTTGCAACGCTTGTTCCACCTCCGCCAGCTGCTGCCACGCCCCTCTTCTCATGGATAAGAAGAGCCCTCATCACTTCCTCATTTTCATCCGCCTGACCAACCCCATGACCAGCATCTCCATCCTGGGTTTTGTGTAGCAAGTCTCCACCTGTCAAACACAATAAGAGTGATCATATACACGGTCTGCACCCTCAAGGCTTGGGCCCTAAAACTGTATGTGCACAAAAGTTAAGTATGATGGTTTAATGCCTGTCAGTCTCTACTCCTGTTCACAGCACACTTGCCTATATATGTGTGTGCTTGGTAGAATAGGAGTGAGATGGTGCTAGTGAGGGTTCTATGACCAGCCTGTCCTGAACACAATGATGCAAACATTTAGTGTATCATACATCGTGTAATCAATATACTCAACATTTTTGCTGCATTTTCTTGCATAATGAGCTGAACTGATTTTAATGATAAATGCTCAAAGTAAATCTGTTAAAATGACAGACAGCCTTCAAATTTTTTCAACCACTGTTAAAGAATTCCATCAAAGAAAGAGAGAATGTGTAGTTAATGCAGCTTCTGGTGGATGCTACCACCTTGTGGTGGCCACACTAACTGCAGTAGTAACTCTGAATTTGCTGCTACCTACCGACTACGACAGCACAGATAGTTGTTGTAGCTTCTAAATAGGACATAAAATCAGGTGATCTTAACTTGACTATTTTAGATTTACATAGACATCAGTTGAAACATTGAGGCACGGCAAAGATTTAGCAGTATCTTCAGAGCTTTTTTTTTGTTTTTGTTTTTTAACCTCATCGGTGGGTGGGTTAAAATCCAGAATATGACCCCTTCCTTTAAGGCCAGCCAACCTTAAACCCCTATAGCCACATAATGTAAAATCCGTCTCAGGTAGGGCCGTGACACAACAGCAACAAGACAGTCCTGAAGAACTACGCCTCCTCTGGAAAACAAATCTAACACTATCTATCTAACACCCTTTAAAAACTACCTTGACCTAGGAAGCAGGGCAGGCTGGCACAAAGGGAGGAGTCTCTTAGATGCCAGAAACCACTGTTGAGACCCCCACATAAATGTTTTTTGTGTCTATTAATGACCAATGCTGGCCTTACATTAGAGAACTTTGCTAAAACTTTAAAAACTTCTGTTTCAGAGCGCCGGTAATAAGGCTAATGTTGCTGGGATACAAAAGTTGACTTGTTTCTATCTTTGTAATGTTGATACGACTAATTTAAATGGCTTTGTGTGCCTTGCATTTTCCTTTCTTAAGTGCTGTCATCAATGTTTTACTTTCTACAATCAAAAAAGATTTGCATCTAAAGAATGCAGAGTTAAACATATTGCTTGATTATTACTTAATGACCAGGTGTTTTAAAAAACTTGTACTTACGGTTCTTAAGGGGGTCAGGCTCACTGTAAGCACCCTGCACAGTGCTCTGGGTCAACCACACAGGCCTTTCTTTGGGTGCCTTGCCTTCATTAGCCTGCTTCTGTTGCTCTTCCTGCTCCTCCATGCTAATGACAACATTCTGAGTGTAGAGGTCAGCGTAGGATGAGCCTTTGTTTGACCAGGCTTCACGGTGTTGCCCACTTGCAGAGTTTAGTCCTGATGCTGCCGAACGTTCTCGACTGGGGAAAAAGCAGAATTACAGTTAGTTTAATTATCCTCTACAGCAGTGGTTCCCAACCTTTTTTCCTTAAGGCCCCCCTACCCATATCTAAGAAAAGCAAAACGTAAGAGTGAAACAATTTAAGAATTTTATACATTCAGGAAAAAGTTTAATCACTGTGGTTTCTAAAGGAAAAAGACACAGCTTATTGAAATGTTAAATTGTAGGGCTGTGACAAGACACTTGGCTCATGAGATGAGTCAAGATAGGACGAGACACAACTGGGTTCCAGAGAATGTGATTGACTGAGATACGTTTTTTTTTTTCAGTTAGATGACAGAATACATAACAGGAAAATGTGTCTTTTATTCAGATAAAGTAGCAAAATGCAAAGCTATGTAGATCAATTTAAAAATCTTTTAACTACTTATGTTCTTGTGATGATTATGCGCTCATATGCAGTTTGTCTAGTCTAGCCCAAGCGGCAACCTCCGGTCCTGAAAAATGAAGCTAATGCGGAAGTGCAAAACATTGCAATACAGCGAGTGTCCACTTTAGGCTGGCTGCAGGAACACTGGAAGTCCCGTCTGCACACCTGTTAAAAAAAGCCATTTTTTACACTAGAAATAAACTGGTTTACAGCCGGGTTCAAAAACCCAAACATGTCTCATTAGCTAGTATCTTCATGTGCTCCCACTGTATGGGGGGGTGATTTTTTTTTACGCCACAATGGTTTAGATTATATTTAGGAAAAACCTCACTGTGGACTGTTTAGGGCGTCTCATTTGATTGACAGATAGCGCAACAGGCTGAAGCTATGTTTCTGTCAACCAGAATGCTAGCTAGCTAGCTGACAGGAAGTCGACCTTAGTGGGCGGGCCGTTAGGTTGATCCAAAGTTTGGTTGAGACCGCGATTTCAATATGGATAGGCTGTGGATAGGCTTCAAGAGCTGTTTGAGCCCGTCCATTGTAAGCAGACAACTGACGTCACTCGGGGTTTGTCCAATTCTTTCTACAGTCTATGATCTAGTCATGACTCAAATTGTTCATTTAAACAGCACTTCAAATCAATATCGAAGCATATTTCTGTAGTGTGTCACATCCTCACTTCACTACTCAGTGCTACAATTTCAATTACATCTAGGGCTTCTGCAGCACTGAAGGGTCTCGGCACTCAGGTGTATGTTGAGGTGTTTCATATCAGAGTTACACCAACTTCACTTAGTCAGCACTGCCAGTGAGGGGTCCTTTAATAGACATGTCAGTGTTGTAGTGAAATACACTACAGCTGGATGAGTTCAGCTCAGTAACAGGAATAAAGATATGGATTAAGTGTGTCACGTCCTATTTCCAATAGGGGGCGCTACAGCAAAAAAAAAAAAAAAATTAACCTCTGAATGTGTAGAGGGGCAGATTTTATTCAAATATGTGAAATCTGAACGATATGAAAGTTAAGGCAACTTTCTGTGAAACTGGCAAATTATTGAAATGCTCGCCATCGCCGATGAGATGTCATTACTGAAACATGTCAGTGCTGCAGAAAATTATCGTGGACTTCAGTTGAAAAATCTGAGCTTGATAGATTTAGCACGGTAAGAGGAATAAACAAATGATCCAGAACAGTCACTTCCTGTTTGCAGTAGAGGGTGCTATGATTTGATGTTTGCATGTGGGTGTGATCAGTGTGACACTGTTGTCTTGCCAGAAACTGTAGAAAAACAATGAACGATGTATGCAAAAGTTACAACAGGTAAAAGTCATTTAGCACCATAAAAAGCCTTTTTTTAAATTTAGATGAAGCTGGTTCCTGTTGGGATTTGGGCATGCTTTCAGGAGGCTTTTAGGTTGTTTCCACCGAGCGGTCCGGCTCAGTTCGGTGCGGTATGGCACGCTTTTTTTGGTGTTTCCATATAAAGGGGTCCCAAAAAACCAACCCGTACCGTCCCACTTTTCGGCACCCTTCCGTAGGGGTGCCAATCTTACCTAACCATACCAAAAAGGTGGAGCTACACACACAACAATGGGGGCTGCACTGACGTCACGTCAGCACGCGACTCAGCTGCTCGCCTCCAGGCTTCAAACAAGGAAGTCTGCGCTGTGAGAAGCAGGTGAAAATGGGAGAAAAATGGACTAATATCTGCCTAAATGGAAAATATCTGGACTCGACGGAGATCCAGACTGTTTCCTAGTCTATGGATATTGATATCTGGCCACAAATCAAGTTTCCTGACGTTCACTGGATGAGTTTAAATACACAAAGCAGAACCTGAAGGCTCACATCAGCCTGATCCATCCATGATGGATGAAAAACTAAATAAATGCAGAAGTTTTGTGAATATGAAGCCTCTGAACAGTTCATTCTCATCTGTGACTAGTTATTAATGTACTTCTTATGTTAGATAACCTGTGAAAACATCGCTCTGTGGTTGCTGAATGGGTAAAACTTCAGGCTGCAGACTATTTTACAACGAGAACAGCGCACCCCAGATTTCTGACTTAATCTAGCTTGATTTTAACACCAGCTGAACTTTTACTTTATTTTCAATGCAGCGAATTCTCACAGTACAGCTCTAAACTTTCATATTTTGTCGTATAAACTGTTCTAGACTAGATATATTCACATATCAACGTAGCGTTACGACTCAAACTGTCTCTGTACACGTATTCCATCAGCTGAGGATCTGTACTGACAGCGGTTAACATCATTAAGATGTAGTTATTTTCTTAAAAGCTCTTTCAGCTGAAATAAAGCTGTTTACTGCTTGTTCCCTACCGATTTCTGTCACTCATCCTTTCTATAACACTGCGGCTGCAACAGCTGACTCGCACTGTCCGTGACTTTACATGCATGCTTTTACAGCCCCGCCCACCCAACTGAGAGCACGGGTGTCTGTGGAAACGCAAACTATTTGAGGGTTTAGTGTACCAAACCATACCAAACCGAACTGAATCAAACCGGACCCCCTGGTGGAAACGCGGCTTTTTTTGTAAGTCTGATCATGATCCACATGCAGAGTAAATCTGGGAGAAGAGAGAGATGCACAGGCAATAGAGCTTGCAGTGCTGGTCAATTCAGGGACAAAATCACAGCAGTAATGCAGGAAAGCCTGTTATTTTCTGACTTTCACAGCAGTTACTCGCTTAACAATTTAGAAACAACACATCTTCATCTCAACACAAAGATGCAGGATGTTTGTATTCAAGTGTCACTGCTCTGCCCTTCATCACAGCCTTCTCCCGCTGCCTGTTTTATTCACTGGTTGGTAAACACATTGTCATAAGTCACATTATCATCTCATTAAAACATACACATTGGTGCGGGCTGTTACTTTACCTACGTTAAATTTATGATTGACGTTACACACAGTGAACAGCTATGGCACGTGTGTCCGACAACAACATGTCGACATCATTTCGATCCATAGATCACGTGCAGCCTGAGCGGGTGTGGGTAAAACGGTTATCTGAATTGGGGACAGGTCAGCTGTGCTCTCTTTATTTACTAGCTGACACATCGAGGATTTAGAAGAGTCAACGGCATATTTATTCACAAATTCCAGTTCAGTATTGGACTTCGTCATGGGAACAGCTGCTCTGCATCCAAGTTGCATACTGATATTGCAACACAGTCAATCAGAAATGTTGTGACTCTCTAATCATGTGAGATCTTGTGCCACTAGATCTACAGGTACATCTCAAAAAATTAGAGTATAATGAAAAAGTTCAATATTTTTTGTCACTCATTTCAGAAAGTGAAACTCGTATATTATATAGGTTCATTACACACAGAGTGAAATATTTCAAGCCTTTATTTCTTGAAATGTTGATGATTATGGCTTACAGATAATTAAAACCCAAAATCCAGTGTCTCAAAAAATTTGAATATTGTGAAAAAGTTCAATATTGGAAAGTCATGGTGTCACACCCTAATCAGCTAATAAACTCCAAACACTTGCAAAGGTTCCTGAGCCTTTAAATGGTCTCTCAGTCTGGTCAGTAGGCTACACAATCATACAAATATAATACATGGGTTTCACTTTCTGAAATGAGTGACAAAAAATATTGAACTTTTTCATGGTATTCTAATTTTTTTAGATGCTACTGTCCACAGAAGAGAACTTGCATTTTTTGCCTGACACTTTATAGTTTATGTGATGCTTACTGTGGGGGAAAAGTAGAATATTTCTTTAAAATCTTTTAGAAGCTGACCTGTGTTTGAGGGCAGGGATCTCGGCAGGCTCAGGCTCCAACAGGTCATGGGACAAGTTAACATCTTCGGTCTCACGCAGTAGTGCATAGATGGGTTCAATCTGCTCGTTGAAGCGTGCTACCAGTGTCCTGGCATCAGGACAGACGGATTCATCTTCTTCCACCTCAGTTTGGCAGAAAGTGCAGCGAAATGTACCTGACAGTTGTAAAGAAATTTAAAAAGAGTAAATAAAGATCAATTTGAAAAAATACCAACAGTGAAATTGTCAATGAAATAACCTATCAGTGAAAAAAAACAGAAAAACTTTTTTTTTTTTTTTTTACTTGCTGTCCATTTAAAAATTACATTAGCTTTGCTCTAGTTCTCTTTGGGACTGAACAGCCCTTTTCAAGTTCAGCCACAAATCCTCTGTTAGATTGAGGTCTGTGCTTTGACTCGGCCACTCCAGAGCATTCACCTTGTCTTTAAAACCATTTCTGTGTAGCTTTCGCTGTATGCCAAGGCTTGTCTTGTAGGAAAATAAATGTTATCCCAAGCCCCAAGAATAAGATTGTCTCCAGTATTTCCAATATTTCTTCCACATTTATGTTACCCTGTACCTTTACAAGCCTTCCACGGCTGGCTGCCGAAAAGCATCCCCACAGAATGATGCTGCCACCACTGTGCTTCACAGTGGGGATGGTATGTTTGTGGTGATGTCAATGTTTGGTGTCCACCAAACATAGCAACTTGTCTGATGGAAAAGAAACATCATTTTGGTCTCATCAGACCAAAGAGCTTTCTTTTTTTACTTGACCATGGAGTCTTCCATGTGCCTTTTGGCAAACTGGAGCAGAGATTTAATCTGAGTTTTCTTCAATAGTGTCTTTCTCTCTACCACTCTCCCATAAAGCTCTGACTTGTCAAGACCCCGGTCGACAATTGTTGTCCGCAGAGTCTCTCCCATCTCAGCTGCTGAAGCTTGGAACTCCTTCAGAGTAGTCATAGGTGTCTTGGTGGCCTCTCTCACTAGTCTCCTTCTTGCACGCTCACTCTGATTGTGAGAACGGCCTGATCTAGGCAGATTTACACATGTGCCACATTCTTTCCGTTTCTTGATGATGGATTTAACTGAACTCTTGGGGATGTTCAGCACCTTGGAATTGGTCGTGTATCCATCCCTGACTTATACTTTTCAAAAACCTTCTCTTTGATTTGCTTGGGAGTGTTCTTTTGTCCTCATGGTGTAATGGTAGCTAGGAATACTGATTAACCAGTTACTGGAACTTCCAGACACTGGTGTCTGTATACTAAAATCTCTTATGACACATTCACTGCCCTCAGGTGATCCTGGTTTCTCCAACTGTGAGATTATCAGCACCAATTGGCTGGACCTCTGTTGAATTAGGTCAGTCAATTTAAAAGGTCTGAATAGTCACGCAGTAACTTATTTAACCTTACATATTTTTGTTTGACATTGAAGAAATCTGGTTTAGCTTCAACATTAATGAGTTTGTGTGTGTGTGTGTGTGTGTGTGTGGGGGGGTGTGTGTGTGTGTGTGTGTGGGGTGATGACCATGATTGATTTATAGAACCAATTAATAGGTAAGACATTCAAGGGGATAAACACTTTTCATAGGCATTGTAAAAGATATCAGTGTTAATCTTATAGGGTCTACATGTCTTCAGACACAGGGTTTCTTTGAGGGCTGAAACAAAGGAAAGAAAATCCTAAAATTCCATTATTTTGTATTCAAACCTACCAGTCCAGGGTGTACCCTGCCTCTCGCCCAATGACAGCTGGGATAGGCTCCAGCCCACCCCCGACCCGGAATGGAATAAGGGGTATAGAAAATGGATGGATGTATTCAAACCTGTTTTGCTTCTTGTTGGATTTTTGATTTTCTAAAACTAAGAGGTCCTTTTTGGGTACGAGTTTCCTTCTATTTTCAAATAAAGTGAGTGACCTCAGGTGGATTCAAGGTTATGTTATGAACTTAACCATGGAAAAACAAACTTAATATTGACTGAAAAGGAACTAAGGGAACAGTAAAAAAGGTAAATGCTCAACAACAGAAGGTGCAGATGACACTTGACTTGTCCACTGAGCTGTCTGTGAGATTTATAAAGTCATGTGAGTTATTAAGGAGCAGTGGTTGTTATTTTGTGGGTTGTCAACTGATTAAAATTTTTAATTGCAAATAATATTGGAATTTCTCTAGTTAAGCATAAATCTCCCATTTTTATTATATTTCAAAATCCCACTATTTTGCATTCATTACTATGTTTCATTTTAGATCTCTGTACTGACTTGAATTAAAGGGCAGCTGACTTCCTGTTTGGATGCAGACCTTGTATCTTGAAAGAAAATAAGGAACTGGGTAGGTTGAGGATTAGGACCTGAACTTCACTCCAGAAAAAGGAACTTGTTATGGGCTGAAAAGGATGTAAGGGAACAGTAAAAGGGGAGGTGTTTGATAAGCTACAGAGGATTTTTGACGCGTCCACTGAGTTGTTTTTTAAACTTTAAGTGTACTACTTATGCACCTGAACTAAGCGAGACAGTCCTAATATATGCACATACACACATACACATTTGCTCAACATTTACCAGTCATAGGATCAAACAGCTGGTTGGCCTCTAGGTCAGTGAAGGTGGAGTGGCAGCAGGGGCATCTGAAGGAGGCACGGTTAGTGGAGTCCCGCTCATCCGTCTCAATGCGCCGACGCATATGATCCAATTTATACTTCACCACATTTACCAGTACCCTAAAGAAATCGGGGTGGTAAAGCACTGTTAGTATACCACATCGTGAAGAGCTCTACAGTGATATCATTAAATCTATATAAAATACAGACTGTAACCTGTACCTGTAATTGATGAAGTAGTAGTTGTGCCTTGTTGTCTTGCCATCAGGAGCGGTCTCCACTCTCATACGGCACTTGACAAATTTGTCTGACTTCAGGGTGTTGAGTACAGAGCGCAGCTGTTTACGATCAAACTTTAGCAGCTCCAACATGTCCTCCTCTCGTACACAGGGGTTTCGGATCAGCACATCAAGGGCCAATGCATGCTCAATTCCATAGAATCCCCTTACCACCTGCTTGGCCAGCCGCTTAAGCGCCGCCGGGACCTCAGTCAGTAATTCTGGTTCTATCATGGTCTGCTGTGAAGAAATACAAACACACACACATAATAAATGGACTTGAACTGGTATGGCGCTTTTCTAACCATCTGACTACTCAAAGCACTTTTACACCGCAGGGCACACCTACCCATTCACACCCTTTCCCTCCACATTCATACACTAGTGGCTGAGGTTGTCAGTATTTGCTAAACCCATTCATGCACATCATACTAACCTCCTGAGGAAAAATCAAGAGGAAAAGAGCAGGGAAGGATAAGTGTAATACTCAAACAAACAATATTAGAGTGATTCTTCAACTATCATGGAATTTGTGTCTCTGGCAGAAATGAGAAAAACAAAAACATATTACTTATTTTTGTAACAATAACTTTACATAAAAGGACTGAAAAATAAGAGGATAGATAAGTTGCTGTTTCTATCATATAAAACATGGCCTTTTATGTATAGTTTTGGCTATATTCCTACTTCCTTTTCCTCGAGAATTCCATTAAATGAAGAAAACAAAATAATGGAAGGGAAACCAACAAAAATTGGACCCCATTTTTGAGTCTGGTTTCAACCGGGAAATGGATCTGCCAGAAAATACACTGAGCACAGCCACTACCAGTGAGTGTTTTCTACACGATATGTGAAACGTATCAAAATACTTATAAAAATACGTTAGATTTTCTAACATTTTCTAAACCAAAACGGTCAATTTTTGAAGATAACGCATTAATTAGAATTTGAAATAGATTTAAACGTCAGTTAAGCAGCAAAAACACTGAGATTATTAGATCAAGTAGTTCAAATACCAAATCTGTCCTTTTCATTGGCTAGTTTGTGTGTTGGACTTTCTTTGTTTCACACTGTGGTATTATGGGGGCAGCTAGATGTAGTGAACATAAAACGTAAAGCACATCTCACAGAACTCATAAATCCAGTCGGTAGGAGGCTAAAAAGCAGTGATCTGGTCACTTGAACACCATGAGGGATTCATCCGTTGTGAACCCGCTAGTGAATCAAAGTACTTGGCCTTTCTCCAGCCGAACAAAGCAGAGAAGGGACAGCAATGCAAATGTCTAGTTACATCTGGTAAAGTAGGAGTAAGCTACACTTGTTATTAAGTTACGCTACTCCATCAACTTACCTTAAGTTTTCAGCCACAATATTACAACATCACAAAATCACCTGGCCTCGCGGAGCAGTCTGTATAGAGTTAGTTTACCAGTTTTGATAGTTTGCAAAAAACGTTAGCATGTAAACGTCGACCTACCGGATATCTGTCCCCAATTATATTCGACCGATACCCAAAAAGACAAGCTTTTCACTAAGTCATTTTAGAGTGAGGGGGCCCAACCACCGTCCCTAAAAGTACTACTATCACACTAAACCAATTTGTTCCTGCTTCTTTAGACTGCTAGGAAAGCTAGCATACCAGACAGCGACCCCTGTTTTTCTTCTACGGCGAGGTTGTGAAGAATTCATTCAGGTAGCTGCATTACTGCCACCATCGGGTTGGTTTTTATACTTTTTGTCCTGCTGTCTAAGTCCGCCTCGCCTGAATAGGTTTTATTATATAAAATCGCTGAGCTGTAAAAAAATAAATAGATAAAAAGAAATAAAAAGAAATAAAAACACAAATGGGAGCAGTCTGTTAATCGGTTAAAAAAATGCCGAATGTCTCTCTGCTTGTTGAACGAAAGGATATTTTCCGGACCAATCAAATTCGAACAGAATTACGTCAGTAGGCGGAGTTTCCTCTGTTTTCTTCCGGGATATATGTGGCAAATAAAATGGCGTCTCTTGACAGAGTAAAAGTGTTAGTTTTAGGAGATTCTGGTAAGCAAAGTTAAGAAGTTAATTCAGACTTAATACGAATGTGTCTGCTTATGTGTAAAGCTATGTGTGGATTCTAAATAAATGTCACTTGGTGTTCTCCTATTACGTTTGAATAATCATTAAACAAGCCTGTAGCATTAAGTAGAACTTCGGGTGTTATCCTTGGCAACCACATAATGTCGTCGATTTGATCATTTGATTATCTTATCATTTTATCTATGTGGGTCACTTTGGCTGTTAAGAGGACTTCTCTGTGGTTAAAGTAAAGATTTATATCGTCTGTAAGTGAAAGTCCATTGTATAACCTCATCTGTGTCCTGAGCCTGTGGTTAATTATATCATATTTTGTTATTACAGTTACAAGCCATAGTCATCCACACATATTTGTTGTCGTTTGCAGGGGTGGGCAAGTCTTCCTTGGTTCATCTACTCTGTCAAAACCAGGTGCTAGGAAATCCATCGTGGACTGTTGGCTGCTCTGTTGATGTTCGGGTGAGCAGAAAGGTTCTGTAGATCTGAGCAGAAATGATGCAGCTATTTTACTAATCCTCCATACTGTAACTGCATTAAACCACTAGAACCAACATGTTTGTGAAGGCTGAAATGCATGAACAATACCTAGTTAAAGGAATAATGCGAGGGATGCACAATAAAAAATACTACTTAGGTTTGTCATTAATTTAGTATGAATCCTATTAATTACAGTGATTAAGGATCAAATCTTTTACTTACAGTCATGGATGAAAATATTTGCACCCCCTGGAATTTTTCCAGAAAATGCACCATTTCTCCCAGATATTGATGCAATTACAAATGTTTTTGGTATACACATGTTTATTTCTTTTATGTGCATTGGAACAACACAAAAAGTCTGAAGAAAAAAGACAAAATTGACACCATTGAGAAATGGTGTATTTTCTGGAAAAATTCCAGTGGTGCCAATATTTTCATCCATGACTGTAGAAGTGAAATTACTAACCCCAAAGTATTCCAAGCACAGAGATGGTCTGTCCTGCAAAGGTTCTACATTGGCCTCACGATTATATTTAGTGGTTTTGATATCCTGTTTAACACTTTCATTGTTTTAGTAAAAGTGGTATTGTAAGTAGAGGTTAAAATGAATGCTGTCAACCCAGTCACTGGGATGCAATTAAGGTCCAACTAGGGCTGTCGCAGTATACCGGTATTGACGATAATCGTGGTATTAAAAAATAAAATTCCAATATCATGTTAAGAATGTGCATATGATAATGTTGTGTAAAGGATCCAGTGCCACTTGAACACAGTTTGGAAAAAGAAAAAAGAAAAATATGCCAGGGATTGTTCAGTAGACACTGGATTATTCCAAAGTTGTTAGTTGTCATTCTTCAGTTGCACACAAATGCTGTGTCCCTTGCTATCCACAAATGATTTTGTTTCAGTTAATATTGTAGTTATAGCAGATGTTGCACCTTGTGGATTTTCTGTTTATCAGTTCATCTGGTTTAACTTTTAACTAGCTATTGAGTGCAATTGCACTTTTCATATGCAGTTTTACAGTTTACTGTTTTCATATTGTTTCAGTACCTCCTTATACAGGTATTTTGAGTGTAATTCATCTGCCAAAAGAGAGAACACAACATTAATAAAGTTAAAGATAAATTTGATTGATTGTCACATTATTATTTAAATTTTTATTGATATCATGATAATATCGTTATTGTGCCATTTTTTTGCCCACGATAATCGTGAAGTGAAAATCTGATATTGTGACAGCCCTAGGTCCAACATAAACAATTTTATTCAGCTGAACCAGAATCAGAAATAAATCATCGACCATTTTGTCCCTTTTGGGCCACAGTACTCAGGCTTATTCTTTCAGCCACAGCAGTTCTGCTTAGAAGACCCATTTCAATCAGAAAAAAAAATCCAGACCACTAAATCTGCACTTGATTCTGTGGATGAAACTAGATTAAATTTATCTTCAAGGCTTGTTCAGTGGATGTCACCTATAACTGCATGTCAGTTAAGGTTTATGAAAGTTGTGTTTGAGGGATATCCTCAGGCCTGGATTGTCTTATAGACTTACTGCTGTGTGGGATTACATATTCACATTACAGGAACTGAAGAAGTGCAGTACTTATTTAAATAATAAATCTTATAGGCAAGATCATGAAAAATGTTTCATTTGATTCACAAAGAGGAAGAATTACCTCATATTGTTAATATGGACTTGAAAATATTTTCAAATGAAAAATAATGGAATTGCAATTCCATTTCAATAAACTATATTTGATAGCCCCAAGTTATATTTTAAGTCTGTAGTCTGCCCACATAGGGAATGACTCGAACTTAAGTTTGTACTTTGAAACAAGTTTACTCTGTGCTGTACATGTACAAAGCTTGAGTCAACTTATGGATTATAAGATTGAACCTCACATGTTAAAAATGTTTAGAACTTCGAAATAATTGAAAAGCCATTTTCCCTGCAGGTCCAGGACTACAAGGAGGGAACCCCGGAGGAGAAAACCTACTACATTGAACTCTGGGATGTTGGAGGATCTGTTGGCAGTGCTAGCAGTGTCAAAAGCACTAGAGCTGTCTTTTATAATTCAGTGAATGGTAAACATGACTTGATATTATTATTCTTTTTTTAATCTGCTTGTGATTTTTGTCCACATGTGTATTTAGTTGCGAGATATCAGTGCTTTTGCTTCCTTTTCAGGAATAATTTTGGTGCACGATTTAACAAATAAGAAATCCTCCCAGAATCTCTACCGGTGGTCACTAGAAGCATTAAATAAGGATTCATCGCCAACAGGAGTTATCGTGTCAAATGGGTAAACTGATGTCTTAAAATTAATCCCATGTTTAAAATACTGCATTACAAAGTCTAAGATCTGGCTAAAAGCAAACCAGAGCTGCACATATTATATAATATTATTATTTAGATGTATTTATTTATATATACAGTGCTTAAAAAAATAATTAGACCACCTGTTATATTTGTCTCAGAGACCATCCAGCATCATGAAGTGCTTTAATGCAGACTCTTTCATTTTCAGTCAGCTCTCCACATTTTACCATCTTGAACAGGAATGAGGGATTTCAAACTGAATTTACCCAAATTTGAGCCGGCTCACTGGGTTTCTCTGAGAAGTCAGAAATGAATCAAGCATAACATTCAACCACTAAAACTCATTTTTCTGTTCAGGAATGCAAGTAAATAACTATAATTTGACATATTAATCAAGAAATATGAATGTGCTTTACCATTTTTCTTTTTTTTTTTTTTTGTAAATCAGTAAATTTGAAAATTCATGGATAACAATAATAATGATATTTTAGCATTAAAAATATCATTTGGGTTAAAGAGCTTCTACATATTGGTGTATTAACCATTGCAGAAACATCAAAAATGATTTTGGTAATTGCCAATGCTGTTAATTTAGGGCAGCTGTGGCATAAACCTTACTTTGGTTAGGGTTAGGGTGGTCTGATAAATTTGTTAAGCACTGTATATATTGGTGAAAAGGATTAGTGTGAAATTGTGGCCCATGATTTTTTTTTCTTCTGTATCTTCTTAACTGTAGTGCCAATGTGGTCAAATGTCACCAAAAACTGTAGATTTAGTTACACTGGCTATGTAAAGAACCAACAAGAGACAAGAGTTGAAGATTTGCTAAATTTATAAACTGTGTGTAACACATTTCAACAGCCAAGCTTTCAGTTTTATCTGCAATTTTTGCTTCTCAGCAGTAAAGTCATAATAATTTCTCCTAGCAGTGACTATGAAAGGGAGCAGTTTGCTGAAAACCCAGTGCCTTTACTATTGATTGGAACGAAGTTTGACCAGATCCCAGAGACCAAACGCAATGAAGTTCTCACACGGACCGCCTTCCTGTCAGAAGACTTCAATGCAGAGGAGATTAATCTTGTAAGTCAATAATGACAAAGAAGAGAAATCTGATGCTGTCAAATCCCTAGTTACATGTTATTAATAATGAAAAAGAATATTAAAACAGAAAATATAACAAAAACAAAATTAAACACAAACTCTGGTGCAAAATAAGTCAGAAAACCTTAAACCTGACAATATCAACCAACATACTAAAGATTAAGATTTTCTGCATGATGAATATTGTTTAACATCATTAATTATCAAATCAGATAAAAAAAAATTATATTGGGCTATGACAAAGATGAAATGGCAATAAGATGTGTTTGCCTTCATAAGATGCCTTTATGATTGAAAACTATGAAACCTTTTTGGAGTTGTAGTGATTACTAGTATATATAGTAATTAAAGTATATTTTTTGGTTCATACTTGGCAAGCAGAGATTGTCTAATTGTCTATTTTAAAAAACAACAGTAAAGAAAAGGAGAAAATCAAGATGATTGTAACTTTGCAGGCCCATTAAAAAGTAGTCTTTGGTGACACCTAGTGGTAGTATTTAACAATGACCATGGCTGGTCAAGCTGGAAAAAAGGTTTTAAGTAAAACACAAAACACAAGAGCTGTTTAGTCTCCTTCTCTGAGGCTTAAGTGCTTTTTTTTTTTTTGCTTTGTTAGGACTGCACCAACCCAAGATACCTCGCTGCTGGCACATCTAATGCTGTGAAACTTAGCAGATTCTTTGACAAGGTAAGAACCATTTTTCCTGGAATGCCATCAGATGCTGTAGTGTTAGAGAGTTAACATAGAATAAAGAGGGATGAAGAAAACAACTCAGTTAACACTAAAGTGGTTATAAAAGACCAAAGAATGAGAAAGAAATGAACAAAACTGAAGTTTAGAATAATTCCAACCTTGTTAGTAATTATTAAGTGACAACATACATTGCCTGGCCAAAAGAAAAGTCGCCACCAAAAAAGGTCACGCACTCTAATATTTCGTTGGACCACCTTTAGCTTTGATTACAGCACACATTCACTGTGGCATTGTTTCAGTAAGCTTCTGCAGTGTCACAAGATTTATTTCCATCCAGTTTTGCATTAATTTTTCACCAAGATCTTGTATTGATGATGGGAGAGTCTGACCACTGCGCAAAGCCTTCTCCAGCACATCCCAAAGATTTTCAATGGGGTTAAGGTCTGGACTCTGTGGTGGCCAATCCATGTGTGAAAATGATGTCTCATGCTCCCTGAACCACTCTTTCACAATTTGAGCCCGATGAATCCTGGCATTGTCATCTTGGAATATTCCCGTGCCACTAGGGAAGAAAAAATCCATTGATGGAATAACCTGGCCATTCAGTATATTCAGATAGTCAGCTGACCTCATTCTTTGGGCACATAATGTTGCTGAACCTAGACCTGACCAACTGCAGCAACCCCAGATCATAGCACTGCCCCCACAGGCTTGTACAGTAGGCACTAGGCATGATGGGTGCATCACTTCACCTGCCTCTCTTCTTACCCTGATGCGCCCATCACTCTGGAACAGGGTACATCTGGACTCATCAGACCACATGACCTTCTTCCATTCCTCCAGAGTCCAATCTTTATGCTCCCTAGCAAACTGAAGCCTTTTTTTACATGCCAATGATTTGACCCTTCTTAAGCAGACTAACATCTTTTCCACGACCACAGGATGTGTCTTTTGACATGGTTGTTTAAGAAATGAGAAGTTACTCATTGCGTCAGCTGGGGTTAAATAACTTGTTGCCAGCTGAAAGATAATCGCCCATGCAGTAATTATCCAATAGGAGGCTTGTACCTATTTGCTTAGTTAAATCCAGGTGGTGACTTTTTTTTTTGCCAGGCAGTGTGCTTTCATGGTTATCGAGGAGAAAAATCTCTGCAAATGGTTGGAAGTTTTAGTCAGAACTGTTGACTTGCATTCACTACATCATTCCTTAAATCACAGGTGTCAAACTCAAGGCCCAAGGGCCAAATACGGCCCGTGGAACAGTTATATCCGGCCCACGAGATCATATCATATTTGCATTATTACTGTCCCACCAGTATGAGGTCTGTAGATTTCCTCCAGTATAAAAATGTAAACTTCAACTGGATTATTTAAAATATCCTTGTTAAGCCATAAAAATCTGAAAAAGTAAAGATTAAGAAATATTTCATAAAAAGTCAGGAATAGAGTCACGTCAAGAATGAGATTGTGACTCAATCTTATGATTTTGACTTTTCATTTCAGTCTTTGACCTTTTCAACTCATAATTTGGACTATATATGTCACATTTTTATCTTTTAGATGCCTAATTTTAAGTCACATTTTGACCTTTTCAACTCTTTACTTTGGCTTTTTTTTCTTTAAACACATGATTTCCTTTTTTTCCCAATTTTAAACTCATATTTTTTACTTTTTATTTCATATTTTGATCTTTTACCCTCCCAATTTTGAATGTTAATTATAATTTTAACTTTTTAAGTCATCATTTTGAATTCTAGCTCATATTTTGACATTTTCAACTCATAATTTGGACTTTATATGTCACATTTTTATCTTTTAGATCCCCACTTTTAAATTTTAAGTCTTTTTTTTTACCCTTTCAACTCCTTACTTTGGCCTTTTAATCCCATATTTTGACTTTTAAACACATGATTTCAATTTTTCTCATATTTTGAAATTTAAGATGAACAATTTTTACTTTTTATATCATATTTTGACTTTTTACCCATCCAATTTTGGTCTTAAATCATATTTTTAAATTTTTAAGCCATCATTTTGAATTCAAGCTCATATTTTCACATTTTCAACTCCTAATTTTGGCTTTTAAATCCCACATTGTGAACTATCAGGCACACAATTTAAAATTTTAAGTCATATTTTGACTTTTAAACTCATAATTTCAAATTTGATCTCATATTTCCACCTTTCAGACTCAGGATTTCAACTTTCTCCTTGTGTATTTGCTCTTTAAAAAAAACATTTTTTTATTTTTGATATTGTGTTCTGATCAATCTTTTGGACTAATAAATTGGAATTTTTATCTCAAATTGAGCCTTTAAATTTTTTTACTTTTTTGAATTTCCAAATCATTTATCATCAGTGTTGTTGTTTTTTCCATATTTTATCACTGGCAAAAATGATGTTGACATTCATGGTTAAATGTTGACCCTGTTAGGCTCTCAGGTTAGACCTAAATCCAGAATCTGGCCCCTGCTGGGATTGAGTTTGACTCCCCTGCCTTAAATTTATGTGCAGTTTTCTGTGGGACTAGCTAAACCATAACTCTCCTATGTTTTCAGCACTAATGACATGAAGCCTCCTGCAACCATTCAATAATTATTCATATGCTCTGACTTTTATTTAAATGCATAATAATTTGGTATTCATTGTTAAAATCAAAGAGTTGTAAGTATGTAACATTCAAAAATAACACTTATTTTTCTTGACAATCCTTTGACAAACTAAATGTAAAAAATACAGATATGGAAAATCCTTAAGGGTGCCTGCTTATTTACTTAGAAACATTAACTGTGTTCTTTTAACAGGTAATAGAAAAAAGATACTTCACAAGAGATCCAAGTCAGGTGTGTTTTGAACTTCTTTATTTCATTTGTTGTTAAAACAAATAAAAGGTTGTTAAAATGGTTTATCTGCTTAAAAATCAATATCAAATTCAAATTCTGAGAACTTTGTAAGCTTCATATTAAAATGCTCTTTTCAATGTGCCTCTTTCACTTTCTCTGCAGATGACTGGCTTCACAGACAGGAAACGGTTCAACTTCAAAAGTTTGCACTATGACTAACAGCTTCATCTGTGGTTTCATTCCATCACCTTTTTGGCTGCTCAACCACAAGTCAACCGTCACTCACTGATACAAAGATGCCTTTAAATTGACATTTCTTCAAAAATGTGTTTATTGATCAAGTATAAGGATCAGAGTAAAGCAAAATTTAGAAAAAGTCAAAGTTCTTATTTTTTCCTTCCAAACCAGGTCCAAATTCTCAATGTTTTTTTTCTGTAAGCCATGTGAGTTAATAACATTGTAATAAAGACCAGTAGTCTTGGCTTATGATCAGAGGCTCCTGCAGAGTTTCTCTATTTAAGCACCAACTTAATCCATGGAATAAAGAACTGGGTCTTAGTGAAGACATGAGGATACTTGGGATCATTACAATCATCTTGTTTGGTGAAAGCTGTTAGACCCTGAGGTTTGCTGTTGCAGATTAGTGGTCCACCTGAATCCCCCTGTAAAGGCAGAGAAACTAGTATAAAAAATGGGTGTGTATATTTTTTCAGACAAAACGAAGAATAAAACAGTTGTCATGTATTTTGTTGAATATCATGATTGGATTCTTAAATGTCTGGTCCTTCAAACATTGCTTACCTGGCAAACTCCTCCCTTCTTTTTATCAAACTTGGTGCAGATCATGTGACGGCTGTTGAAGTACTTTTGCCATTTACTTTTGCACTCCTTGTCAAATTGAATCTTTTCGGTGGTCTCCCTTAGTACGTCTGATGAAGGCTTGTTGGCTCCTGTGGCCCCCCAGCCAGCAACAGTACAGTTAATGTTTGCAGGGATCTTCCCATCTTTTTTGGGTAATCCAATGATCTTCACATACTTGTTCAGTGTGGCATTTTTCTTTAACTGCAAATGAGAACAGAGAGAAACTTCAAATCATGTCAGTTATTTTCATCATCATTGATTGTGAAGTGTATTTTAGGAATTGGACATTTTTTCAGATTAAACAACATTGAGTTTAAAGAAAAGCCTTCACCACTGTGTCCTAACCAGTGAGGTGTAGAGCAAATGTATCAGAACACAACTATTCAAGGATTAAAACATTTACAGAACAGTTAAATGAAACAGAAAAAGCTAATAAAATGTCATAAAAGTTTTTATAAGTAGGTTTTAATACACTAGATTCATCAGTACAAGTTTACCTTGAGTAACATGATGTCATTGTCGTACTCTCCATTGAAACAGGGATGTGGATGGAATTCAGCCACTTTGATCCGTTGCTGACTCTTCTCGTTCTTGCGTAGGTCATGTGCTCCAAGTACCACGGTCATGCCATCTGATCCGACGTACCTATAGAAGTTAATTTGAAATATAACAATTCCACACATCCACTTTAAATTGCCTTAACTCTCAGGCATCACTTTAATTTACTACCCTTTAAAGCCATTACGCACAAAAATGTCCACTTCCAAAAAACTGCTATAAAAAATTAACAGATTCATATTTTTTTCTGCTGTTTTTGCATTAATCTCTAAATCAACTTCAGCTGTGCTCAAAACTACCAAACATGCAATCATTATGAGGATTTTAACCCTTTAAATGCCATTTTGATTCCGTAAAGATCAAAAATTGTGGTTTTATTTGGAGTCAATGGGACGTTTTTGTCCACAAGTGACTCGAAAGGGTTGTAAGTTTTAAATCAGATGCTAGACAAAAACTAATAATGCATCAAAGTCAATATTTTGGCTAAACTTTGACATACCCAGGACTGATTTTAAAACAACACCCCCCACCCCCACCCCAACATTAGTTATCTGGAAAATAATTACTGTTTTGTGGGGGGGGTTTTTTCAGAAAAAAATATGATCGTCCTGTAATCAAACTGGTATTTAAAGGGTTAAAATCCTGAAAATTATTCAATAATCGATTGTTTTAATCAGAACTGAAGTTGATTAAAAGATTTGACTCAAAAAATCAGAAAACAATTGTTAATTTATATGTTTTTGGAAGTGGACTTTTTTGTTCTTAATGACTCAAAAGGGGAGTAAATTTTAAATCAGATGCTAGACAAAAACTAAAAATGCATCAAAGTCAATATTTCAGCTAATCATTGACGTAGAAATAATGCCCCAGCCATCCAACATTTGGTTTAAGTGAGGTATCACATTTTTCTCTCTTTTTTTTTTCATAAAAAACAACATTGACTTTAAGTAATCAAACTGGCATTTAAAGGCTTAAAATCCTCAAAATGACTGAATGTTTGGTAGTTTTGCCCACAGCTGAAGTTGTTTAATAGATTTATACATAAAAAATTGAATAAAAATATTAATCTGTTAAGTTTTTATAGCAGTTTTTTGAAAGTGGACATTTTTGTGCGTAATGGCGTTAAGGGTATTATATTTGTAAATTTGCCAAGAAAGAAACTTTGCTGCAAAAAAATTTGACCATATGCACTAACACAGCCAAAATGGTGAGCAGAAAAAGAGGGAAAAAAATTGCCCAAATGGACAAAAATGTCCCTAGTGATGCCTGAGGATTAATATACCAACCGTGCTTTACACTATTTAAAGATAAATAAATGTTATCCTGTCAAACTTAAACCAACACGCTGAATGTCTAAAATAAGACACATTAATTATGATGAATCAAGTAGACAGTTTTAAACTGAATTGTAAGTAAGAAGTTTATTTCCATATTACTTAAGAAGCTGTGTGAGTATTTTTACTTCTTTGCTTCTAAAAAAACTGTTTTCACCTAATGGATACAACATAAACTCACTTTCTGCAGTGGGCTACTGTTAGCACAAAATCCTCTCGGATAAGTATCCCGCCACATGTATGATGCTCATTAACTTGGAGAGATGCCATGTAAGGTCTGGAGTGAGGCTTTGCGACTCTGCCACCCACTATACCACTCTCAGAAGACCCTTGAATGAGAAGAAAAGGTCCATATAGCATCACACATTATAAAATACAAAATCTTCAATATGAAAATAAGCTTTACTATTAATGCAGAGGAAGAGAAGCATGTTTGGCATGTATTTAGTGTCAGTCTTATCTGCAGGCATCACTTACACTGGCTTAAAAAATCTATTACCTTTATAAACTTCAGCTGTAAAAATGCTATTAGTTATATCTATCTATCGCTTCAATAATTCTGAAATAGATTCGAGCACATCTTACCAGTTAGGGAGAGCAGCTGAAAGAACATTAAAATGCAGTATGTGTTTTTCATGGTTGTTAGGAAAAGAAAAGTCTGGCTAGTAGCACTCTACCTCTGCCTCTCTACACTAACATTTAGTAAGGTTTAGACTCCCACCACGGAAAATCAGTGGGAGGTGTCAGACATCCTCTCTAGTGCTAAACACCCCCAACCATTTCCTTGTAATGGTTTCATCCCCCCTCGCAGGCTACACTTCGTACCAACAATCATTAAAGAACAGTCATGTCTGAATACCAAATAGATCAAAAATCATCTCAAAAAGAAATGTAGACAGAAAGAAGGAAGCTGCTTTAAATGTGTATTTAATACTTGTTCCTCTGAACAAACAGCTGAGACGACTGGCTCAGTTACACAGCAGTTAAAGCTAATAGCAGCAATAGGTGGATTCAGATGTGATCTCATAAATCAATCGTCATCACTGGTAAAATCTGTATGGATTAATTTGCCTTGAAACACCCATCAATGCATTTTTTTTTTTTTACAATGCTTATCCCGTTGGGGGTCACAGGGGATTAAAGCCTATCCCAGCAATCATTGGGCAAGAGGCGGGGTACCTGGACTGGTTGTCAGCCAATCACAGGGCTGACATATAGAGACAGATAATCAGGCATGCTTACACTCACACATACGGGCAATGGAGGCTATGTTCACACTGCAGTTGAAAATGACCTGAATCTGATTTTTTTGCTCACATGTTATCTGATTTTTTTCTGACAGTGTGAACAGCGCAAGTCACATTGAATCTGACTGTTTCGAATCAGATTCAGGCCACTTTCGTATGTGGTTCTGAATCAGATACGTGTCTGATCTTTTGGAAGTTGACTGCAGTGTGAACAGGCAACAAAAAAATCTGATCTGGGAAAAGATCAGAATTGAGCATTACGGCCTGCAATGTGAACGTAGCCTTAGAGTCAGTCACCTATTTACCTAATGAGCATGTTTTCTGTGGTGGGAGGAAGCCAGAGTACCCAGAGAAAACCCACGCATGCACGGGGGAGAACATGCAAACTCTGCACAGAAAGGCCCTGACCGGGAAGCGAACCAGGAACCTTCTAGCTGTGAGGCTGCCTTGAAACATACAGGTACATCTCAAAAAATTAAAATATCATGAAAAAGTTCAATATTTTTTGTCACTCTTTTCTGAAAGTGAAACCCATATATTGTATAGACTTGTTACACATAGAGTGAAATATTTCAAGCCTTTATTTCTTGAAATGTTGATGATTATGGCTTATAGATAAGAATACCCAAAATTCAGTGTCTCAAAAAATTGGAATATTACATAAGATCAATTAAAAAAGGATGTTTTACACAGAAATGTCAGTCTTCTGAAAAGTATGTTCATTTCTATGCCTTCAATACTCGGTCGGGCCTCCTTTTGCTTGAATTACTGCATCAATGCGGCGTGGCATGGAGGCGATCAGCCTGTGGCACTGCTCAGGTGTAATGGAAGCCCAGGTTCCTTTGATAGCAGCCTTCAGGTCATCTGCATTGTTGGGTCTGGTGTCTCTCATCTTCCTCTTGACAATACCCCAGAGATTCTCTGTGGGGTTCAAGTCAGGCCAGTTTGCTGGCCAATCAAGCACAGTAACACCATGGTCATTGAAGCAGCTTTTGGTACCTTTGGCAGTGTGGGCAAGTGCCAAGTCCTGCTGGAAAATTAAATCAGCATCTCCATGAAGCTTGTCAGTCATTACAATAGATGGGTTTCACTTTCAGAAAAGAGTGACAAAACATATTGAACTTTTTCATTATATTCTAATTTTTTTTAGATGCACCTGAAGATGTTTGAAGAAACTTGAGTGGAAAGACAGAAAGCTACATAATAATGGAGGAAACTGTAGCCTGATTTTAATGTCATGTCAAAAGCTGTAGGCTTACACAGCCTACAGAATCAAAGTGGGACTAAACGTAAAGTTAGGCTACATTAGTCTCCATTCATTATTGTCAGATTCTTTTTTCATTCAAGAATGTGAACTATAAAATAAGACAGAAAAGATGTTCCTTGTGACTTATGTAGGACACTGATATATTCTAGTGCAGTGGTTGTCAAATGGTGTGCCTTAAGGCATTCTAGGTGTGTCGCGGGAATTTGTACAATACATTATGACTACAACTTTAAGACAACTTTAAGAACTGTAACCAGGCCTGCCCACAGAGCTGACTGTACCCCTGAAAAACCCCAGAGAACGGGCCCTCCCCAGTTGTGATTTATTGATGATGTCAGTGTTGGATCAGTAGCATTGGTACTAGCATCCTGGCGAACAGTTTGCTCATTAAGAGCTGAAAAGCATGGCAAGCTATTATTGGGTTGAAATTGGTGTTGAAATTATTAATTCATGCTATTTTTAACCAAGTTAACCTATTTTTCTACCCATTTTGCCACTTCTTTTGACAACTTGCACTATTTTGCTGGGTTTTTTTTTTTTAGCATTTTTGCCACTTATTATTACTACTTTTGACCCATTTTTGCCACTTTTAGAAAACTTTTTGTCACATTTAACCCATTTTTGCTACCTGTTTGCCACTTTTTGCCCAATTTTGCTATTGTGTAGGCATTTTCCCCATCACTTTTAACCCCTTTTTACCGCATTTTATCAACTTTAACCCTTTTTTTTTGCCAATTTTCTGCCACTTGTGATCTATTTTGCCACCGTTTTGACACTGTCAACCCATTTATGCTACCCTGTTTTTTTTTCCAACTTTTGCCTGCTTTAGCCTATTTGACCACTTTTTGCCCGATTTTGCCCCTTTTTAATCACTTTTAACCAATTTTACCACCTTTTTACAACATTTAACCCTTTAAGACCACTTGTAACCCATTTTTGCCACTATTTTGACACTTTCAACAAGTCTTTGCCAATTTCAACCCATTGTTTGGCCACTCTTTTACCATTTTCGCCCATTTATGACTCTGTTTTGCCACCTTTTGCCCACTGTTGCCATCTCCATGATCCCCCGTTGGCTGGGCCCCAGAAAGCTCTCCCCTTATAGGCCACCTTGACTGTAACATTATTTAAATTCTGTTTTGTATCGATTTAAATATGGAATGCCTTGAGATTTTGGCTTAACCTTAGGTGTGCCTTGGGCAATAAAAGCTTGAAAACCACTGTTCTAGTTTATTCTTTACTGTCTATAAAAATAATAATCTTGATATTAATTATTTTAATTTTCCTAGCTTATATGCTTCATTTTGATTTTGAGCCCTTTTTGGTCTAACTTGGAGTCTAGCTTGTTCTCATGTTTTTTGGACAAACATTTCTCAGGATTTCTGCATCAGTGCCTGTCCCTCCTCACTCAGTCCACTAGTGGCATTATTAGTGTTTTTATTATGGTTTGGTGTGGCTATGTTATTAAACTGTGTCGAGGGTGAATTTAGCTAGAAATTTAAGGTGGAAAGGTAAATATTTTTGCCAAAACCTCTAAAGAGGAAGGTGTTGGGGCCATACTTATTAATGACTGAGAATTGAGGGAGTAAAATATTCATGCACAAAATACATTATTTCAGTTGTTGGTTTGTATTCAATTTAGTGTTGTATGTAGACCTGATAGAAAGTGATGGGTTTGGGATGGTTCGTTTCTCAGTTTCCTCTTCTTGTTAGGTTGGTTTAATTTAATGGTAATGATGACACCTGGGTATGTCGTGTGTGAGTGGAAGCAGAACAGTTTTTTTCAGTGCAAAGGGCAGAGATGCCAAAATCATTGTAGAATTCTTTATTTTCCAAGTATCAGTGTTAATTCTCACTAAAAGTTTTTGTTAATAAATTCTACAACAGATCAATATTGTAATTCAGGATCTCACGGTGACATAAAACATGGCACCTTTTGCTTCAGAAAGAGAAAGTGCTTTTGCACAATGGAGATGTGGTGATATTGTGCAGGGTCAATGTGAGATGTTATGGTATGGGGCCTGGCGTGATATCCTGTCAAGGGTTCTGCAGTTCTTTGCAGCACCCCTAAGAGGAAGTCGCACCTTTTTTCTGATATGTTAGAGTTTCTTGGTACTGAGTTGATGATCACACCTTTCATTGCTGTGGCGGGGGGTTTACTGCACTGAGCATTTAGAGCAAAATTACAGAAAGGGCAGAAGAAAGGGCAGTGCTCAACAAATTTATTAGACCACCTGTCATATTCGTCTCAGAGACCATCCAGCATCATGAAGTGCTTTAATGTGGACTCTTTCTTTTCAGTGAGCTCTCCACGTTTTACCATTTTGAACAGGAATGAGGGATTTCAAACTGAATTCACCCAAATTTGAGCCGGCTCACTGGGCTTCTCTGAGAAGTCAGAAATTAAATAAGCTTTTCCTTCGGCGATCATAAGGCTTGGATCAGCCCTAGTTATTCTGCTACAGGCTTAGGCTGGCCCACACACTAGACGACCTTCAAATCTGAAATGATTTTTAAAACAAGGGAGACCACAGACATCAGGTCAATTTTGGAGGATTTTTCATCCTTTATCCTCTGAAGGCACACACTAGACGGCTCAGCCAGGTCACTGGAGACCACACACCTGCCGACTTGCCAGCGACCTCATGTCATCATGTGACTTCAGAGAAAAAAAAAGAAACAAACACAGATGTCTGTCGCCCAAGTCCTATATGTTTCCTGGCCAGGTAATAAGAAATAAATTTTAAGAACATTGCAAGATTCAAACCCAGGACAACGTGAATGAACGTCCGCAATACTTCCACTCAGCCACTTGATCAACACATCTATCATCTGTGAAGTAATGTGATTTAGATGTCAACATTGGTCAGTGCCATTTAGCTCCGTGCCAGATCGATAATCTTTCTTTTCCCCTGTTATTTATATAAATAGAAATGTTACAGACCACTCTATCGATCTTATTGCTAACATCACCCGGCTCATAAAGCATCATAATGGGGATTTCTGTTACATAAAACACAATGAACCCCTGTCTTGTAAAGATGACAAATCAACCACCGCTGTGATATGATTTTGGAGAAAAGGAAGTCATTATTTTCTATACTCTTTCAATGAAAATATGAATAAGAACAATAACAGTATAATACCATAACATTTCTCCTTCCACACTGATGTTATAAAGAGCCGTTACTAAGTCTTAACTGCTCCCTCCTGTGTGATGCCTTTGTGATGAGAAAGGTAGCCTTGCCTGTGAGCCTGCGCTGAGGGCAACAGACCCACCCTGGGATCTCTCCCCATGTCCTGTCAGAGAGCTGTACTCTCCCTGCTTCCAAAAAAAGGAGACCTGGCTCTTCTAAAGAACTGGAGGCCGGAAGCCCTGCTGTGCACAGACTATAAAATCCTCTCTAGATCTCTGTCAAACAGACTTTGGGAGGTCCTTGGAAGTGTCATACATACCAATCAGAGCTACTGTGTGCAGGATCGAACAATCATGGACAATATCTTCTTAGTCAGAGATGTTATTGATGTGTGTGGACTCTATGATGTCAGTGCTGGGATCAAGTCTTCGGACCAGGAGAAAGCTTTTGACAGGGTGGACCATTCTTATTTGTTTCCTACTCTGAGGGCTTTTGGTTTTGGTCAAGTTTTTGTTTCATACTCTAACGCACAGTGTTTGGTGAAGATGGGGGCGGGGCTAAGTCAGCCAACCCCTGTACGGCGGGTGATCAAACAGGGCTGTCCCATCTCCAGCCAGTTATATGGCATTGCTATTGAGCCCTTGCTGCACAGACTGAGGGGCCGGCTCAGTGGGCTGTCTTTGCCTGGGTCCTGTGGCTTTGAGTGTCCCCCTACTGTCTCTGCCAATGCAGATGATGTTAATGTGTTTGTCTCCAGTCAGGGGGACATTCAGGGTCTGCAGGACACCCTGTCCCTGTATGAGAGGGCTGCATCAGCACGGGTGAACTGGGCAAAAAGTGAAGTTCTGCCGATTGGTGATTAGTTTCACCTCATAGGTGATGTCACTGATTTGGGGGAAAGGTAGTAAAGGTAGTAAAAATTCAAATCTGATCGTGTACAAAAACAAATAATGCATCAAAGTCAATTTTGTTACTAATCTTTGACCTATCCAAGAGTGTGAGAGCACGTAAAAAATCACCAGCCTCTGATCATTTTTTATATTGAAAATCGGTCATTTTGTGTGTTTTTTTTCCCCAGATCAGTGACATCACCGATACAATTGGCATTTAAAGGTTTAAAATCCATGATTTCTTTTTAATATTTAATATTTTTGATCAGGACTGAGCTTGATTAAGAGATCTGAGAAAAAAAAGCTGAATAAAATATTTATCTGATATGTTTTTACAGCAGCTAAATTTAGTGGCTGTTAACAGCCACTACAGGACCAAAGGGTAGTACAGTGTATTTTTGACCTTTAAAATTTTTGAAATCACAATTTTTAAAATTTATGTAGACTTAAGTTTACTCACTAAAAATCATTTCACTCTCTCAAATAGAGTGAGAGTTATGGTTAAATTACATGCAAATATCACCCCCAAGTGGCTACAAACAGCCACATAGAGACACAAGGATTAAAACGACTGTTTAGTGCGAACTGTAATGGACTGAAATGAATATTTCATTAGGCCGGTCATTTTGATCAGACATTGAAGCAAATTTTCAAGTCCAATACATTTCCTGGCTTGAGTGATTAAATTCATGAGCAGTGCATAAGAGTTATGAGCAAAAAACAAACAGGTAATAAGAAATACATTTTTGGAACACTGCACAGTTTGAACCCTTAACTTCTTGATTGAAGACTGCGACACTGCCACTCATCCACTTTCTCAAGACATCAAATGCCATCATCGTAATGTGATTTAATGGATTTATTTATAGGATGTCTCAGCTCAGGTGTAGTCATGTGAAACATATCAAAGCTCTTATGACTTCCATGGATTTGTATTTCTAATGTCTCAGTAATGTTGTTGTTTGGGCTGAACCTATAGTTTGGTTTTGATCTTGTTTAGGTTCTCTCCCCTTGAGTGTCCTTTTGTCTTTGTTGTTATGTTTTGTTGTCTTGCTGCTTTGTTTTTCTGAGTGTGAAAGCACTTTGTAAAACCTTGTTTTTAAAAGTGCTATATAAATAAATTTATTATTATTATTATTATTATTATTATTATTATTATTATTGGTCAACTATAATTGGTTGGTGCCATTTGGCGTATCCATGCAAAGTTGACAATCTCTCCCTTCCCCTGTTATTTATATAAATATAAATGTTACAGACCACTGTATCGGTCTTATTGCTAACATCATACAGCGTTATAATGGGGATTCCTGTTAAATACAACTCCATTAACCCCTGCCTTTAGAGATGGCAAATCAACCACCGTTGTGATATGACTTTGGAGATAAGGAAGTCATTATTATAATAATAATAACAGTATAACATGATAACATTTCTCATTTCACACTGACGTTATAAAGAGCCATTACTAAGTCTTAACTGCTGCCTCCTGTGTGAAGTCTATCTGATGAGAAAGGCAGCCTTGCCTGTGAGCCTTCGCTGAGGGCAAAGACCCAGGCTCTACACTTACAGATCCAAGCACACGCTGACGATTCTGAGTACAAATCGTGTGCGGTACAACTGTTGCAAAAGTCACATGTGTATGACAGCCAATTGAGAGGCAGATTCTGAAACAAAATGAACTAAGTCCACAGTTACAAATTGGTCTACATATTTGCAGATTAGGTCATGCATTTGTGGATCTTTGTACAAATTTGAAAAACTTTGCACACATTTGCAAATCTTTACACGGATTTGCAGATCTGTACATGTAGCTGAGTAAATACTTTATCTGAAAATATTTTGCTGTTTTATTTTGTAAACATTCTTAAAGCCTACTACTTATGTTCTCTGTGAAAAAACAGTCGTAACAGCTATTTCTGTGAACTTTTTTGACCTATATTAAGAGTCATCCTGTAAATAGGTTATTGAGTTCTGCCTTACCTGTTGTAGCAGGGGGGCTTTAATTTGTGACGCACACAGCAGCACATGTAGGAGGAAGCTGCGCATTCCCGGTAAAAACAGAGACAGCTTCTGTGCTGGTGAGACGCACTGTGTTACTCTCTCACATTGTTTAAAGCTAGCGAGTATATAAAGTTGTTAAACCTGTCTTAAACTACATATAAACATAATGTGTATTAAATATGAGCATTTTTATGACTTTTACAGTGGGATTTCATTGTTAAAATAGACGCTAAAGTTTGTTAAAATCGTTGGAGATTTGGCCTCATTTACATATCATTTCACTCGCTGCAGGAGAGAGAGAGACCCTGCTGGTGTGTGTGTGAGACGTGTGCCTCTCTTGCTGCATTGCCGAACATTAAAAGCACTGAACCTGATTCCTGCCTGGGTGCCTACTTTCATATATGCCAGTGTCCATCTTGAGTCTGCTACATACACATATTTGTGGATTTGTTCACGCATTTGTGGATTTATGCACACACTTGCAGATCTGTGCACGCATTTGTGGATTTATGCACGCATTTGCAGATCTGTGCACGCATTTGCGGATTTGTGCACGCATTTGTGGATTTGTGCGCAGATCTTTGTATGCATTTGCAAATACTTTTGCAACAATAATAGCTCCATACAGATACCACCGTTGGATCAGAGAGTCCATTGAAATCCGAAAACAAGGTCCTAGGAGCATGAATCATGATGAGGGAGCCTACACCTTGTCACACGTATGGGATGCAGTCCTGGAGAAGGCGTCAGACAGTAGGGGGCGTAGGCTTCCCCTACCGTCTGACAAAACCAAGTAGCAGCCTACAAGGCACGTCACATCACCATCACGTGACGCTACTGATGAAAGCTACAGGACGTAGTTCTTCTACCACCATAAACAGCCGGTTGAATTACAGTAAAGCATTCACTGAAGCTCAACAAACATGCAGGAAACAGTCTTGTTCAGTCCTTTTCTCTGCATCAACAAAAAGACATTTTTCTTTTCTAAAGACTCAATAAAGCAGAAGAAAACATCTGTAGGATATTTATCTGAGCTTCTGTTCACTGCAGATTTAAAGAAGATTTATAGAACATAGATGTTTCTATCAGAAATAGAGAGATTCTGCCTCTGTTTTTAGTTAACCCAGGCAGAGGATCACCCTGAGCAGACTGTCTAGACCCGTTTCTGATCTTAGCATGGATAGATAACGCTAGTTTGAGTTCTACAGGAACAATCAGTGTTTGAGTATCAGTGCTAACACATTTAAGCATCATGGTGGGATATAGCTCATTAAAACATTTAAAGCATTGTTACTCAACCCAGCTCAACCAAAGAGCCAACTGTTGAAAAATGCCTTTGCAAAAGCCACAATGTAAGCAGTGAAAAGTGGCAAAAACTAAACTGAGTGGCACTAAAAACAAGTTAGAGGTGGCAAATAATGGTCAAACAGCAGCAAAAAGGGGCAAAGTAGGCATAAAATGGCAAAAAGTGGGGGGAAAGTGGAAAAACTGTGATGATTGTGTAGTGGTAGGACTCAGGTGCGGAGACGGAAGCAGTTTTAAACAGTTTATTGTGCAGGTAAGTGAAGAGGGGAGGGGGATTCCAAGAGTCCAGGAGGGACTGAGAGTGTGCTGGAGCTGGCTGTGGTGATCTGAGCAGGAGGCACTGGAAGAAGGAGGAGAGGCACGTTCGCTACAAGCACAAGAAAACACAAACACTGGAGATAACTTGAATGAATCATCAAAAGCACAAGAAACTTCTCTGGAGGATCTCGAGAAGGAGCCTGGAGCAGACGTTTACCGTGTGGTAAGGTAGACAAGACTCAGGCGCTGTAGAGAGCTGCAGCCGGTCTTAAGTAGCACGAGTCAATTAGGTGATACGCTGCAGGTGTGACTCTCCACAGCACCAGGGGGGCAGGGTGAAAGCCTCAGGAGAAGCAGAGGAAAGTTACCAGCCAGCAACCAGCTCCGGAAACTGGAAGTTTATCAAAATAAAACACTCAACTACAAAATAAACACCACAAAAACAGGGAGAAATTGAGGCAAAAATAGGGTAGAAAGTGGCAAAAAATTGGTGTAGCCTATATGTGACTAAAATGGGCAAAGATGTGGGGAAAATGGTCAAAAAGCAGCCAAGAGTGGCAACAATGTTGAAAACAGTGGCATCTAAAGGCAACATGTAGCGAAAAAAGGGAAAAAATTACAAATAGCAAAAAGCAGGATAAAAGACGTAAAAACTGGTGGCAAAAATGGGATAGAAGTAGTTAAAATGGGCAGAAAGAAATGGCAAAAGTGGGCTTAAAGCAGTAAAAATGGATTGAGAGTGGCAAAAAATTGCAAATAAGGGTGATGGAAATATAAAGAATAAAGGTTGAAAATTAAAGCCAACTGTATTAAAGTGGGGTTTCAAACTGATTAATGTGAGATGTAATGGATAATTTCTGAGGTCATAGTTTCCCTTTATGAAGGTTTTCTGGGGGAAAGAAATTTCAGATAAAGACACAAAAGAGCCACATGTGGCTCCAGAGCCACGCATTGAGTATCACTGCTTTAAAGCATTAAGAGTCGCATAAATCCACGAGACAGTGTGTTTCTGTAAAGTTCAGTTGATCATTGCTTTCATGTTGATGCTAAGTGGCTAACATTAGCATGCTACTTTCACACTGCCTCTGTTGTACGTGTCTGTTACGCCTTCGTTCCGCAACGCAAATCTGTATGAAAGTGACCGTTCTGCGATCTTGCCCCACCTCTAATCCGGATCGAAGGTACTATCAGAGCCACAACAGACTTTTCTGCAATGAGTCTGAAAGGACATCACGGCATTCCGCAACGGCGACTGTGTGCTGCTGTCTCCATAAACGGGAAATTTAAAAACCAGCGTGGTTTAATCAACCGGCATTTCATCATAGAAAACCACAGCGAGATAAAACAAGAATTATATGGATTAACTGGAGAGACTGAGGTTAGAGAGCTGATCACACTCTGTACAGGAGAAGAGAGAGCAGACACATCTCTGCTCACTGCAGCGTCTGAAGAGTTCCATGATACTGTATGTTCAAGAAAGCTCGGTGGTATTTTGCAAAACACACTTGATATATAAATAAATTATATACTGTATATTAGGGCTGTCAATAGATTAAAATAGTGGTTTTCAAAGTGTGAGGCAGACCTCCCCTGGGGGGCGCCACAGAACTTCAGGGGAGGCATGGAACCATAAACCAGAAAAAAGGTGATTTTCTTTGTTAACTTCTGCTGTGCATGGAGCAAAATGAATAGACTGATAGAAACGGCAGTCAGTTTTGGGGGTAACGTGTTACAAAATAATCTGCTAGAGTACTCAGATTACTTTTTTGGAGTAACGAGTAACGTAACGCATTAGTTTTACAATTCAAGTAATCCCGTTATTAGTTACATTTTCACAAAAGTAATCTGTTACTGAAAGGTCATCTCCCCTCTCTTCCGTGGCTTCAAAAAGAGAGAAAGAAAAAAAGGAAGCTCCTTGAAGCATCCACTCTGTTTGTCCTTCTCTCTTCCTGTAGTTATGTTGGCACATACCAGTGGAAGGTAAAC
Source organism: Cheilinus undulatus (assembly GCF_018320785.1). Classification (NCBI taxonomy): domain Eukaryota; kingdom Metazoa; phylum Chordata; class Actinopteri; order Labriformes; family Labridae; genus Cheilinus; species Cheilinus undulatus. Next base: position 3,508,268 of record NC_054879.1, on the reverse strand, counting down.
ATTCTGTGCCATTACGCGCGCATTGTTAGCTTGTTGAGCCAGCGAGATGACAGAGAGGACAGCAGGCCACTGTTGAATTATCCTCATTATGATCGATATTTGAATAAAAGGGACCAGATCAGCATCCTGGTAAAATGTAAGTTTAAAAGCTCTGTTTGCTTTCTTTGAATCAGCTGTTCAGCTGTTCCAATGACGCGCTGTTATAATGCACAGTGTTCGAGTGTTTCTGTCTGCCTCTGCTCAGCTTGTTGTCTGATTGTGAGCATGTTAAAGAGATGTAAAGGTTTTCCTGTCTGTTAGTGGTGGTGTCAGGCTGCACAGATACAGATTATGGGCTGTAAATACGCTGTACATTGACATTACAGTCTGCACATTCAAATGCAGACAACCGTGGATTGAATTACAACCGTGGATTGGATTGAGTGGCTAAAGGGTTTTATTATTATTTATACAGTCACTAGAAAAAGTATGTGAACCCCTAGGCTAATGACTGGTTGAACCTCCTTTGGCAGCAATAACCTCAACCCAACATTTCCTGTAGTTGCAGATCAGACCTGCACAATGGTCAGGAGGAATTTTGGACCATTCCTCTTTACAAAACTGTTTCAGTTCAGCAATATTCTTGGGATGTCTGGTGTGCATCGCTCTCCTGAGGTCATGCCACAGCATCTCAATTGAGTTGAGGTGAGGACTCTGACCGGGCCCCTCCAGAAGGCGTATTTTCTTCTGTTGAAGCCATTCTGTTGTTGATATACTTCTTTGCTTTGGGTCGTTGTCCTGTTGCATCACCCATCCTCTGTTGAGCTTCAGTTGGTGGACAGACGGACGGTCTTAAGTTTTCCTGCAAAATGTCTTGATAAAATTGGGAATTCATTTTTCCGTCAATGACAGCAATCCATCCAGGCCCTGAGGCAGCAAAGCAGCCCCAAACCATGATGGTCCATGATATACAGTCACTAGAAAAAGTATGTGAACCCCTAGGCTAATGACTGGTTGAACCTCCTTTGGCAGCAATAACCTCAACCCAACATTTCCTGTAGTTGCAGATCAGACCTGCACAATGGTCAGGAGGAATTTTGGACCATTCCTCTTTACAAAACTGTTTCAGTTCAGCAATATTCTTGGGATGTCTGGTGTGCATCGCTCTCCTGAGGTCATGCCACAGCATCTCAATTGAGTTGAGGTGAGGACTCTGACCGGGCCCCTCCAGAAGGCGTATTTTCTTCTGTTGAAGCCATTCTGTTGTTGATATACTTCTTTGCTTTGGGTCGTTGTCCTGTTGCATCACCCATCCTCTGTTGAGCTTCAGTTGGTGGACAGACGGACGGTCTTAAGTTTTCCTGCAAAATGTCTTGATAAAATTGGGAATTCATTTTTCCGTCAATGACAGCAATCCATCCAGGCCCTGAGGCAGCAAAGCAGCCCCAAACCATGATGGCCCCTCCACCATATTTCACAGTTGGGATGAGGTTTTGATGTTGGTGTGCTGTGCCTTTTTTTCTCCACACATAGCGTTGTGTGTTCCTTCCAAACATCTCAATTTTGGTTTCATCTATGGACAGAATATTTTGCCAGTAGTGCTGTGGAACATCCAGGTGGTCTTTTGTAAACTTCAAACGTGCAGCAATGTGTTTTTTGGACAACAGTGGCTTCCTCCGTGGTGTCCTCCCATGAACTTCATTCTTGTTTAATGTTTTACTTATTGTAGATTTGTCAACACAAATGTTGGCATGTGCCAGAGACTTCTGTAAGTCTTTAGCTGACACTCTAGGAGTCTTCTTCTTCTTCTTCACCTCATTGAGCATTCTGCGCTGTGCTCTTGCAGTCATCTTTACAGGACGACCACGACTAGGGAGAGTAGCAACAGTGCTGAACATTCTCCATTTGTAGACTGTCTTACCGTGGACACATGAACATCAAGGCTTTTAGAGATACTTTTGTAACCTTTTCCAACTTCATGCAAGTCAACAATTCTTGATCATAGGTCTTCTGAGAGCTCTTTCGTGCCAGGAATGGCATGGAAAACACAAAAAACTTAAACATACAATATATGATATTTGTGAATCATTTCAGGCAAAAAGGCTTTGGCAATAGATGCCTGTTGACATTGTAGTGAAAATGTGTTGATAATAAATTGATATTATCAAGTAAACCTCGTAAAGAATAGGGCACCACCGCTTACGCAGATTGGTTATTTAATAACCAATAAAATATTGCAATTATTAATTAATCAAAACCTTTAATTAATTAACAAGAACATTAACTGTAAATCAATCTCATTTCTAAAGTAGTAAATTCTCATAACATTGACTCTATTTCTCTGCTTAATAGAATGAATTCCCGAACTACGACTGTCTTTTGAAGATTTATTATAAAATCACAAAATGACAGACATAAATCACAGGTTATATGAATAGATAATGTAAATGAATAAACAGAACATGACTAAATATGGTAAAGAGAAAGGATGCTAACTTAGTTGGTGAGAGTGGATTATTCTAATAATCCTAACGGAAAAATTTTAACCGACATTAAGAATTTGGAGGGTGAATTTGGAAGAATAATACATCTGAACTAATTTATTGGAACTTTGGAGACATCAGCACCAGAGAGATGAATTGGATCATACGAGCCGTTCGATGGAGGCGAGGAGGAGAGGACCCGTCTTGAGGGGCCCGGAGGAAGGCGCCTGGCAAGTTCTGAACGCCCGAAGCTACCGCGTGCCAACTCTGGTCCGACCCGGATGGGTTCAAGCTGGGCCGCTGCGGCACCGATGGGTCGCTCAGACTGTAGGGACAGCTGTACAGACTCTTGTCTACGTACTCTGGGAAGGATTGTCTCTCGTTCCAAAAACAGCTCTTGATCGTCCAATTAAAAAATCGGATAAACTCAAACACATCGACACCACGTGACTGCTGGCTCACAGTGAAGTCGATTGTGTGATAAAAAGGAAAAACAAAAACTCTGCGTTACAAAAATCTAGCACGAAGCTATAAAAAGGTTAGGAAAAATCTTGTACTGGATAAGAAAAATTCTAAGTCTGATTGTTTATCAGACTTGGCACAATGCTTGGATCAAGAATGGGCCTAGGAGGCCCAAGGAGACTCAACAGAGCTCTCCTCAGTGAGCATCTTCTTGGACTGTCCAGACCTGACCGCTTTCTGATCTGAACCCAACTCACTCTGCAGCACTTTCTCCGAACTGCACACTTAAGTCCACACACTGAACTCCACACCCTGAACTCTTGTGAGTTCTGAAGTTACTCTTATACAAGAGGGAGGGGTTTTGGTTTTGAAGCCCTCCCAGTGTTTGATTAAATCCACTCCACCAGATCATCAAGTTAATCGGATAATGTAGAGATAACACAACATGGTTATAAAAACTCTAGAATACTATCAATAAACTATCACACAAACATTAGAAACACGGTTAATTGCTTATACGCACTATTAGACATTAGAAAATGTTTCTGCATTTGGGTGTGACGGAACTTGACCACAAGGTGGCAATGTTGATCCATGGACGATTTTCAGTCTCTGTTCGTCAACTTGGAGAAATACAACTAAATTAGATCATAAAACCATAACTCAGTAAGGGAAGATGCCAGAGATTAGTATGACACGTCATTCTGTTCCTTGTAAACAGACTCAACCAAATATGAACATGTCCTGTTAGAAACATAACATTTAAGACAGTTTTACTTCCAATCCTTGCAGCTTGATGTGGTCGAGATAACACCGGGAATTTACGATATGCACCTGCTTTCTGCCACGGCTCTGTAGGAAGACAGAGTCCTTAGATTTATGAGGCGTAGTGCAAAGTTTCTTACAGCTTTCAGGAAGACAGGATTTAGTCTGAGGAGGTTCACCATTTGGTCGACCAATCGAAAGATTCAGATTTTAAGGTGTTTATCTCTGTTGGGAGCTGTCTTTCATCAAAATGGCAGTTTAAGAGTCCTACTGCCTGAGAAACTCTTGTTTTTCGAACGTGGTTCCTTGATAAGTTGTCAGCCATGGAAGAAAGAGAATCCCCCCCCTTTCAGTGACATTCCTGAAGGGTAATCTGAAGGTGTAGGTTTAGGAAGGAGAAAGGATCTCTCCCCCCTTTGTATCATTATCTTTCCTCCATAGAGGGTGTGATATCAACAGCCTTAGATTGTGGTTTCATCTTTAGTTGTTCTGGATAGATTCTCACTACAACATACAGTCTGTCAGTTATGCAACATATATGAATAAAGTGATTTAGGCCAGTTTCTGAACATCCCATTGTGACTTAGGCCACTTAAAAACTGAATAAAACTGCTCTTTAATGACAGTGCAAACTCAAAACTGAAATCACTGTTAGCTAAATTAAACAAATGGCAGGTAAATCAAACACTGATGAGGCCCATCGCTGTTCTTGGCCCTTCTTTACTGGGTTCTAGGTGTGTAGGTCTCAGTGTGTGGTTGTGTGGATTTGTTAGGGTGGGTGGGTCTGGGTGAGAGGGTGTGTGGGTTAGGGTTTAGGTCTGTTGGTCTGGGATTTGTGTGTCTGAGTGTGTGGGTCTGGATTGTGGGTATTTGGGTCTGGGTTTGTGGGTGTGCCACTAGCACAACTTAACCCAGGCCCTTTGGCACAAATCACCCCAGGCCCACCATTATGACAAACTAGCATGATCCAGCAGCTTAGAGCTAACATCATGCTAACTGTATAGACTCATTGTGTAGCCGACTAAAACACTGAAACATGTGTGAAATGTTTTCAAACTTGACCATAATTGTTCAGACAAAACAATCAAAAAACCTTTATCATAGAAATTTTACTTTGAAAGGCAAAAAGTTTTTGAGCTAAAATGTGCTTACCTCTCATGCCATGTGTCTGTCTTTTATGCAGGATGAGTTAAATGGATGGCTCTTTAAAAATATGTGGTCACATGACCAATTTCTGCTATGGTTTTCTATAAACACGGGGTGGCACTACTTCCCCTTTGGCACAAATCCTCCCCACTCTCCCCTACAATTTTTTGCCACTTTCCATCTATTTCATCCACATTTTTCCTACTTTTTGCCCATTTTTGCCACTTCTTTTTGCTACTTTTTCCCATTTTTTGCCACTTTTCGCCCATTTAAGCATCTTTTTTCATTAAATACCACTTTTCTCCTACTTTTTACCCATTTTTTAACTAATTTTTTGCCTTGTTTTTGCCACCTGTTACTCATTTTATCCTTTTTCACTTTTTATCCCCGTTTTCATCCATTTTTTGCTGCTTTTTGGCCATTTTTACCATCTTTAACTTATTTTTTATTGCTACTTTAAGCTGTTTTTGCTTCACCTCTTAGATTGTGGCTCTTGCAGAGGTATTTTTCAACAGTTTGGCTCTTTGGTTAAGTAACGCTGATTTAAGGATTATCAGAGCAGAATAATCAGGTAGTATTGGTAATAAATACATTACTGAAACCAAATAACTGATTACCTGGTAAAAATGGATGTTTAAGAACATTTGCAGACCAAAATATCAAAGATATAAAACTGTTAAAAATATTTAAAATTAGACATAAATGTTTGAAAAGATGGTTAAGGTTTTTTTTCTGGCTGAATCTTTATGTGGGTGGGGGTCCACTGAATGAATAATTTTCTCTTAGATGAGGCTCACTCTCACACACTTTGAAAACCCCTGGATTAAAATTTTTAATTGCTATAAATATCACAAATTTCACTCGGGATTAATCACAAATCAATCACACTTTTTCAGTCTGTTCTAAATGTACCTAACAGGACTATTTCTCAAGATTTAAATACCCTTATCAACATGAGTGGACAAAAATACGATTAAACTATTAAAGAGTTCAAAAATTTAAAAAAAAATCTTATAATGCTCACTAAACACTGTAGATTTGATAAAGTATTGGTATTTTATTCACAATTTAAAAAAACAGAAGAATTCACATCTAATGGTCAAAAAGACATCTAAATTCTGACACCTTTACAACTTTTAAAGAATGTATTAACCTAATTTTTAAAATCATATGCAAGACTTTCAAGCCTTTTCACAAGGAACCCTGTGTATCATGAAACACTGGCCATGGATTTCTACATTTTTGAGAACATTTCTAAAATCCATTCACATTTAGGCCGCCATTTTTAGTGCTATGCACTCTGGGTAGTGATGTAATTTGGCTGCAGAGTCCTCTTTACTCAGATTGTTCTCACCTCAATCTTTGGGTTTAAATTTGAAACACTTTTAAGGATGACACTCCATAGGAGATACAGCCATATAACATCACTACCCAGAATGCACTGCATAAAAAATAGCAGTCTACATGTGGATCCATTCTTTTTACATTTCTCCAAAGTGTAGAAACTGTGTGTATTTTTTTTATACAGCATACATTATAAAGACTCTAATGTTACTCTAACAAAGCCAATGTGACTTAATGTGCATGGTTCCAATAAAGCAGGGGTGTCCACACTATGGCCTGGGGGCCAAATGTGGCCCGTGGTGTAATTTTGATTGGCCTGCAGCAAATTCTGGAAACAAACATCTCAACAAGAAGAATTTATTGATGTGGCTTTTTGTGACTAAACTTCTTCCCAGATCAGCTAATCTAATGCAAGCCCTCACCAGCTGATGGCCAGCTGATTTGCTCTTAGCACGCTATTGGCCAATCGCCCTCGTTTGTAACTCTGTAACTCTCTCTGCAAGCTGCTCTCGCAACCCTCCTTCACCCCAGCTCCTCTTTTATTCTGCTTCTGACTTCATTAATGTCATATACCTCGACTGGTGGATATTATAACTGCCCCAACATCGTAATATATTTCCATATGTGGCCCTCAGTGGAAGAAGATTGGACACCCCTGCTGTAAAGGGTTTGCAGGAACCTTATACTGACCTTGTGTTATGTAATCTGAAGCTTATTCATTTACACTGATTCTTTATGTTTCCAGAGGTAAAACTACACCAGGGGTTCTCAACCTTTTCAGCCCGCGACCCCCAAAATAAAGGTGCTAGAGACCGGGGACCCCCACTGGACCTGAAGGTGATTGAACACAGCCATGCACAATCAAGAATAGTCGTGTGCAGACAAGGCCGTCCATAAGGGGGGATAAAGGGGGCGGGTTCTGGGACCCAGCCAAACTGGGGGGTCCATGGAGGTCAGCAAAACCATGGTCCATTTGGGAAGTTAAGCTGTGATATCCATATTTCATATTTGACCTAAATATTAAAAACAATCATTAAAATGGGTTAAAAATAGCTAAAATTGGTTATTAATGGCAAAAAAAAATAGTGGAAAAAGTGATGAAATTTGATTTTTACAGAACATACTAAACGCATTAGAAGTGGCCAAAATTGGATAAAAGTAGCAAAACTGGGTCCAAACAGTGGTAAAAGGGGCTTAAAAAGTGGCTGAACTGGCTTTTAAGTGCAAAAAATGGGTGGATATTAGGTGGACTGGGATGAAAAATTGATATAAACTGGAAAAAAATGGGTGAAAAATGAGTGTAAAATGTGGATGATGGAGGCAATAATAGGCAGAGAGTGGCCAGAATTGGTTTAGAAGTGGTAAAACAAGCAAAAAAAATGATGGAAAGGGTTTAAAATGGACAAAATGGGTTTTAAGTGGCAAAAATGTACTAAAATTGATTAAATTTGTGTTATAAAGTCATAAAAAAAGATTCAAATTTGGTCAAATTGGTGAAAAGTGGCAACAGTGTCATTTAAAAATATTCTTAGTTTTGTTAAGGCATCTGGTGACCCCTCTCTCAGTGTCTCGCGAACCCAAGGTTGAAAACCACTGAACTACACATAAAGTAAAATAGACTACGTGTTAAAAACAAATAAAGTGATAGTATCACACCTATTTTCTTACCTTTGTTGTTACTGGTGTGTGGTCCCTGTCTATTGGTCTGTCCATTACTGTGTTTAGTTTCCAGCTCATCCTCCTCCAGCTGATCCAGCACCAACTGCCTCCAGCTACGCAGAGACGCTTTACCCACCCAGTACCCATCATCACTGAGAAAAATTAAAAAAAAACAAAAGACTGATTAAGATTTTAAAACAAAGTATCTATTTCATCATCTTGATTAATGTATTTCCTGGCTAATAAAATACATTTACTACAAATATCCAGAGCGTCTTTACTTGAATGTGCATTTGACCAAATTGGAGACTTCCTTGAAGTCTTCTCTGAGCTGATTCTGCATCGCTGACTGACACACTCTCTACACAGCCAAGAGGCTAAAGAAACAAAAAAAAGTGACACTTGGATTCAAGTAGAAGGGAAAACAATGTGGTTTTATGAGCAGTCCAGGTCATAAACATTTCTGATGTGAACTAAGTATGAAGTTTCTAGCAGTTCTGATCAAGATCAACTTTGTATTTTTCCACACAGCTCACTGTTGTTTTTGTCTCCTGTCCTAAAAAAAAGCATCCACACCAAACCTTTGCTAAACACACACTTGTACTCACAGCGATTGTGCCTGTATGTGTTTGGTAAAAGAAGAAGTTGTTATCAGAACATTATGAGCATTACTTTTGACTTCACTGTCAGTTTAAGAACAGCAAAATCATGGCTTTGAATTTCTATACATGTATACCAGGGGTTCTCAAACTTGTGGGGGCTAGGGACCCCTTACAGGACCCCAACATAACCCTCATGCTGATTAAACATATGTTAACTGCCATTTGTACTCCTACATGCTGTATTTTAAACCTGTCAACCTAAATACAAGCTCTTGTCCAGTTGAGTGCAGCTTGTTTCTTTTTGCCATCCTTTGAGTAGCCAAATAAGAAGCCCTCTGTGCATTTTCTTCATGTGTGACAAGTGATAAATATACATGTTATCTAGTAATCATATCTGAGTTTTTACTGGGAGTGATTGGTTTAGTATGGTTGTTTTATGACACTGTGATCCCTATATTTATTTATTACACTTCAAACGATATGGCATTACTTTTATCATTTATTTCAAATTATTTCACGGACCCCCAGGGGCCCCCGGACCCCAGTTTGAGAGCCACTGGTGTAGACTATACACAACTAGTCTACAGAATGAATGTAAAATGACAACATCCTGATTTTTAAAGGTATACAGCAGATTTTTGACCTTTGGCTGCTAAGTTGTGGACCACTGAAACATTCATGCTGGTTACAGCTTTAGTTACACAGACACCCAGCACCATGCTTGTGGTGCTGCTGCTGGCAGCGTGTCATGTGTGTTATCATGATGCATAGCCTGCAGATAGCCTATAGGCCTACAATACCGTTTAGCATAGTTCACAACAGACTACTCTAAAACAGTTGTATTTCAATACAAAGACTAGCAAGGATCCTTAGAAATGATAACATGCATTTGTCTGTGAATGTCCTGGATTTCTCCTAATATACTAACAGTGTATGAGCCCCCTTATTTGAAAATAAATTTTTATGGCTATCCATGAATGAAGTGGGTAATCAAAATTTAGAATTACACCACAACAGTACCCACTATGAACTTAACGGCTAGGATGAAGAAGAATCAGCAACTTTCTGACCACATGAGGCAGAAAGTTGCTGATTCTTTTCAAGAGCAGATATCACACCAAGAAGTACTTCTTTTTAAATGCAGAGCTTAAGTCATCTTTCACTTACTGGTTTCTTTTAAAGCACATTTTAGCTGTTGGGAAGAAAAGTGGAAGACTGTTGAGTGCAGAGCAGTGTTCATTTTGACAGCTATTTTTAATTTTAGTTTCAGTCTTAGTCTTTAGCTCAAATGCTGTTATATAGTTTGAGTAAAAACATTTTACTCTAGTTTTAGTCCAAGCTTGTCTTTCCCAAATCTGGTACCAAATGTTAGTGTGTTCTATGTCAAACCTGAGGTCTCTGCTTTCTACAACTGAGAGGCAGAATAGATACAGACATATTGTATTTTGACAGATTTACCCATAGTGGAGAAATATCATGGATTATGAATTTCTGACAAAAACTAAATTACAATTTAGTCAAGTTTTAATCTTGGCAAAAACAATACTGTTAAGTCAGTTTTAGTTATCAAAGATCTAATTGTAGCTAGTCTTAGTCTTTCTCATGGAAATAGGCTGTTAACATTTGATCATAGTTTTATTTTTTCTATATACTTATATTTTATTGTTTTTCAAACAAAAACATAACATCAATAACAACACCAAAACATAATAAGACATTGCAGACATAAAATCAAAATACAGATTTCAATACAAGTTATATGAGGATTTAACACATTCAGCTGTAAGTAATCAGAGTTTATATTAAAGGAGCGGTACATACATTACAACAATATGAGTGTCTAAGGCAGACCACCAGGGACGCTATTTATTCTTCCAAGTATAGTTTCCATTTAGCCCATCTTTTAATGTATAAGTCTTTTTTCAGTCTCAATAACAGAGTCAGCCTTTCCAACTCATGAATTTCCTTAATAATATCAATCCAATTGTCTGTTGTAGGGGGATCTATCTGTAACCATTTACGGGTTATGGCCTTTTTGCTGCTACTGTAAATATTTTCCACAACTATCTATCAGATACTTTTATTTCTTCAGGTACGTCACCTAAATAAAGTGATGTAAAACTCAAGGGGAACAACTGTCCAAGAATCTGTAGCATGATTGTCCAAATACCTTTCCAAAACAGTTGTACTCTAATGCATCTCCAGAAAATATGTAGGTGATCTGCCTCATCACATCCACAGTTTCTCCAACATTTACATGCCTCAGCTCTGTGATATCTCTGTAATTTAGGAGTAATAAAATAGCAGACATGGTTTTTCCAACTGAACTCACGCCAGTACATAGAACAGGAGGTTGTGAATATAGTTTCACACATATTTTCCCACTGCTGACTTGTAATTGATTCATTTAATTCTTTCTCCCATCTTGTTTTTATATAATTTGTGGTATGTCCTCTACGATTTGTGATCCCTTGATAAAATTTGGAAATAATCGAATTAGTAGTGCATTTATATGCTTTAATAGTTAACTGTATTATATCACTAAGTTCTTTATTTGTCTCATTTTCTTTAACTATTTTGGAGAGATAATTTCTTAATTGCAAAAATCTAAAAAAGTCAGATTTTTCCAAGTCATATTTTTCTCTAAGTGTTTGAAAACTGTGCAATGTATTCTTTTCAATTATTTTACAGTAAGCAGTGATGCCTCTATTTGTCCAATATTTAAACCCACAATCCATACTGTTTGGTTTAAATTCTGTATCGTAGGCCACCCATCTCAGTTGTTTTATTTGCGTCCATAGGTGTAATTGTTTTATAATGTCAAACCAAACCTGTAGAGTAAAGGAGACATACTGATTCAATTGATTCTGGTAGGTTAACATTAGTTTATGGTCTCCAATCATTGCTGGAATTGGGATACCTTTGAATTCATTCTCCATCTCCTTCCATTTTGCTTCATATCCACTTTCACACCAAAAAAATACAGTTTTTAACTGAGCAGCATGATAATAATCCCTCAGGTTGGGGAGAGACATCCCACCTTTTTCTTTCCTGATCATTAATGTGCTATATTTTATTCTTGGTTTTCTGACATTCCAAATAAATCTAGAAATTTGCTTATCCCATTCATCGAATTGTTTGTTCGGGACTTTAATTGGTAGTGACATAAACAGATATAACAGTCTAGGTAAAATGGACATTTTTATAACATCAATTCTTGCACTAAAGCTAAGTAATGATGTAGACCAATTACTAAGATCCTCCTTAATTTTCTTGTTAACAGTTTCATAGTTTTTTCTATACAGGTCACTGGGACAATACGTCAACCACACTCCTAAATATTTGATTGCTGTTTGAGACCAGTCAATGGGAAGTCTCCGTCTAAGTTCAGTCGATGGGCTGTAGGAAAATGTTAGTAACTGTGTTTTTTGAATGTTGAGTTTATAACCTGAATATGTACCAAATACCTCAAGGAGATCTAAAAGGACAGGTAGGCAGACATTTGGATTTTTAATATAAAGCAGAATATCATCTGCGTATAACGCTATTTTGTGTTCTCTGTTATTATGCATAATTCCTTGAATATTAGAATCTTCTCTTATTGCTTGTGCTAGAGGTTCAATGTAGAGTGCAAAAAGAGTTGGTAAGAGGGGACATCCTTGACGAATGGATCTTTCTAACCTGATCCAATCAGTGAGACGGCCATTTATTTTAATTCTTGCTGTCGGAGCAGTATATAATGTTTTAATAGTATTGATAGATTTTTTGGTGAAACTAAATCGCTCCAAAACCAGAAATAAATAATCCCAACTAACACAGTCAAAAGCTTTCTCAGCATCAAGACTGGCTAGCACAGCACTTGTTTTAGTTTCTCTTAGATTTTGTATTACATGAAGAGAGCGTCTAATATTATCTTGTACTTGGCGACCTTGAATGAATCCAGTCTGATCAGTGTCAATTAGATCAGAAACAAAGGAATTCAGCCTCTTAGACATAATTGAAGCATACAGCTTATAATCCTGATTTAAAATTGAAATTGGTCTATATGAACTACACAGTGTTTTACTCTTGCCCTCTTTAGGTATAACTGAAATAATAGCTTTAGCCCAGGAAGGTGGTGTAGATAGATTTTCCAGTGTCCAGTTAAATGAGTTAAGGAGTACTGGATTCAGCTCTTCTCTAAATGTCTTGTACCATTCAACTGGTAAACCATCACTTCCTGGTGTCTTATTATTTTTTACTTTTTTTAATGCTGTCTCTAATTCTTTCATTGTAATTTGTGCTGTAATGCATTTGTTTTGCTGTTCTCCAATTGTAGGAAGGTCTAATGAATTCAAGAATAATTTTATCTTTTCCTTACATCCTTGTTTTGGTTGTGAATAAAGTGCCTGATAGTATGTTTGAAATGCAGTGTCTATCTCATCTAAGTCACTGTATAGTTTCCCTGTTTTAGGGTCCTCTACTTTAAACACTGACTGTGACACCTGCTTTTTACGAATTTTTTTAGCCAATAGTATAGTAGCTTTTGGACCTACCTCATAATAAGACTGTTTAAGAAATTTATATTTTTTCTCGATATCTTCCTTATATATATCCAAAATTTGGGTTCTTGTTTCTTGAATTTTAAGCATTGTTACAGGGTTCTTATCTTCACTATTCTTTTAGTTTATTTTCGAGTTCTTTAAGTTTTTCTTCCTTTGTTCTTTTCATTGCTGTACTAAGAGAAATAAATTTCCCTCTCATTACTGCCTTTAGGTTGTCCCACAGTATGTTTGGATTAGTTTCACCATTATCATTGAATTCCAAAAAGGCCTGAATTTCCTTTTTTATTTGTTGTATAACTGTTTTATTGTTCAATAGACTGGTATTTAATCTTCAAGTGGTTTTCTTTGGCCTGTTATCTAAATGTAACTTTAGGAAAATTGGTGAATGATCTGAAATGTCCCTGGTTCCAATATCACAACTGAGGATCCTGTGTCTGTCATTTTGAAACATGAAGACATGATCTATTCTAGAATATACTGCATGGGGGGCTGAGTAAAAGGTGTAACATTTATCTAAAGGATGTAAGTCCCTCCAAACATCAAATAGTCCATTTTCCTTCAGTCCCTTCCTCAGTAATTTTGTCAAAGGGGACACAGTCCTCTTGTTATTAGTTGTATCCAGTTTTCTGTTTATTATTGTATTTAAGTCTCCTGCACATAATAATATTCCTTGTGTTTCTGAAACCATCAGTTCCAAAATCTTCTTCATAACTTTGAGATCACTTTGTGGAGGCAGGTAAACACAAAACAAGGTGATCAATTTATTCTCCAACTTGCCCTGTACTAAAATATATCTGCCATCACTGTCCCCGATCTCCCTAACAAGTTCAAAATTAACTGAATTATGAATTAATATAGCGACCCCTCTTTTATGACCTGTCTTGAAGAAACTATAAATGTGTTCTTATATCCAAATCTTTTTAATTTCTCATGCTCTATTTGGGATAAGTGCATTTCCTGTAGAAATATGATTTGGTTTTTTTCCCTTCTCATTTTTGACATGACCCTACTCCTTTTCACTGGATTGTTCAAACCATTTACATCCCAGGAAACTACTCTAAAGTTATTAAACTCCATTACTAAGGTAAGTTTAACTGTACTGGCAACATCAACATAAAAAGGAGAACTATAAGAGAAACAAGAACAATAATCACGTTTAGAACTGTTACATAAATGACTTCCAACTTCAGGGACTTACACTGCCCTATTACCTTCACAAAACCCTTTCTGTACAGGTGGAGAATCAGTCCCACATCATGTAGGGGCTCCCTTTTTGCAAACAGCAAACCGTCCTTTATCTTTGAGCCAATCATTCAATCTCTTTTCTTTTCTTCCCGGTCATTATTGTTTTATTTACCATGGGATTTAAAATGTAACAGTCACTAATTAATCATAAAAATAAGATAAATCCCCATATTTATCTGCATGTTCATGTGAAGTAAAGGTGAGTTGGAGTGTTCGTATTGATAGTTAAATGATCATCAGTGGTGAGGAGGGGTGTGTGTATTTGCCTGTGTATGTGTAGTGTATCTGTGTGGGTCAGCAGCAGCAGCTGGAGACTCAGGTGTGTGTTTAATGTATATGTGAAGATTTGTAACATAATATTACTAGTCAGTGTTGAAGTAAATGAAAAGCGGAATAAAAAATCCTCATATACCTCAGTCTTTTTCGTTTGTATGTTTTATACTTGCGGTCTTTCAAAGTCCTTAACCCTCGATCGTACTCGTTCGGCGTGATCTCCGTCTTTCTTGTTCCAGTGTGCACCTTGTGTGAGTCTCTTTGATCATAGTTTTAGTCGACAAAATGAACACTGGTCCAGAGTATGTTTGTTTCAATGTAATTCACACACTCAGCAAGTGCCATCATTGCATTCAGAACATTAAATAAGCATTATTACAGGTACAACGAAGTCTTGATGCTATGCTCAGTTAGTAACATGTTCAAAAAATGTAATTTTGAGTGTTATAAAAAATACAATGATCATTGTAGTATCTATGTGTTACTGCTGATTTCAAAGCAACTTCCTTAGAGCTGCAGGATGAGCTGTGATCAGAACAGACTCTTCATTCCACTCACCAGCCAGTCTCGGTGCTCCCCCGTAGCCATCATAAAGGAGCTGAGCAGCTTGCAGAGAAACTCAGCGTCTCCCATCTTGTCTGGGTGCAGCTTGCCGTGAGCACACGGGAAGACGGTATTGTCGATCTCTTTTGTTGTTGTTGCTCTTTTTTGCTTTTGTTGTTGTTGCTCTTTTGTTTTGTTGTTGTTCTTTTTTGTTGTTTCATCTGTGTAATTACCTTTGATTTTTGGCTACTATATTATGTAAAATATTAAAAACTTGTACTGAAAGTGTATGTTTTATTACTTTTTAAATCCTTAAAACTATTTTTTCTCTCCAAGTTGTTAATCAGCAGTATTAATTTTTACATTTTATAATTTATTCAAATACCTATATAAAATATATAGAAAATATATCTTATATTGGTGTTTTGCTAAATTGGACAGATTCTTTCAATCTAATATGTTATTATCTAAACCTGCCACTGCCACCCATCATTTGAGGCCAAATAAATTTTATTCTTAACAATATTGAATTTTTTGAAAGCCATCTAAAATCTTGCATTTTAAGCAATTTACTTTTTCTCTCCTATTTTGTGACTGTTTTATATGTGTGACTGAACCCTTGAGCTTTGTCTAAGCTTTTATTTCAAAAATATAAAAACATTATTTTCATAAAAATGTATGTTATGTTACATTTTAAATCCTAAAACTATGTTTTTCTTAATGTTTACTTAGCAGTATTCCTCTCCATAATGTCTACTGTTCTATTTCTAAGCTTAAGTTTTTATTATGATAAACATTAGTCATTTTTTTTAAATCTAACTTGTTATAATCTAAACCCATCACTACCCCCTATCATCGGAGGACAAATAAACTTTATTCTACACTACATTTAATATTTTAGAGGCTGTTAAATATCTTTAATTTCAAGCTATCTATATTTTCCTTTTTTTAATTTCTGTGCTATCTTGTTGTGTAACTAAACCCTTGAGTGTCGTCTAAGCTGTTATTTCAAAAATATATTAAACATTATTCTCAAATTATGTACAAGTTGTTACTTTTTAAATCCTTAAACAATGTTTCCCCCATATTATCAATTATCAGTATTTCTGTTCATAATTTCTCTTGATATTTTTCTAAGCTTGAGTATATTATGATAAATGCCTTTTATTGGTTATTTTTATTTCAGTCTTATTTGTATTAATCTAAACCCGCCACCACCCCCCCTCATCGGAGGTCAAATAAACTTTATTCTAAACTATGTTCATTATTCAGGACCTGTCTGATGTCTTTGATTGCAAGTTAAATATATACTTTTTTTTTCTTTTAACTTTTCTCTCCTATTTTGTGACTGTTTTATTTTGGTGACTGAACCCTTGAGTTTTGTCTAAGCTGTTATTAAAAAAAAATATATGAAACATTATTTTAATAAAATGCATGTTATTTTACATTTTAAATCCTAGAACTATTTTCCCTTAATAATTACTTAGCAGTGTTTCTCTCAATAATGTCTAACCTTTTTTTTCCTAAGCTTAAGTATTTATTATGAAAAACAATGGCCATTTTATTTAATTATTATTTAATTTGGTTCAATAAAATTAAGTTATGTTACTTTTGTTCCTAAAACTATTTTTTCCAAATTATCAATTACAAGTATTTCTGCTCATAATTTCTATCGACATTTTTCTAAGCTAAAGTATTTATTACAAAAAACAGGTTCAATTTTGGTCATTTTTATTTCACTCTAACTTGTTTACATTACCCGCCACCACCCCCCCTCATCGGAGGTCAAATAAACTTTATTCTAAACTATGTTCATTTTTCAGCAGCTGTCAAGGACCTGTCAAATAAACTTTATTCTAAACTATGTTCATTATTCAGGACCTGTCTGATGTCTTTGATTGCAAGTTAAATATATACTTTTTTTTTCTTTTAACTTTTCTCTCCTATTTTGTGACTGTTTTATTTTGGTGACTGAACCCTTGAGTTTTGTCTAAGCTGTTATTAAAAAAATATATATGAAACATTATTTTAATAAAATGCATGTTATTTTACATTTTAAATCCTAGAACTATTTTCCCTTAATAATTACTTAGCAGTGTTTCTCTCCATAATGTCTAACCTTTTTTTTCCTAAGCTTAAGTATTTATTATGAAAAAAAAATGGCCATTTTATTTAATTATTATTTAATTTGGTTCAATAAAATTAAGTTATGCTACTTTTGTTCCTAAAACTATTTTTTCCAAATTATCAATTACAAGTATTTCTGCTCATAATTTGTATCGACACTTTTCTAAGCTAAAGTATTTATTACAAAAAACAGGTTCAATTTTGGTCATTTTTATTTCACTCTAACTTGTTTACTATACCCACCACCACCCCCCCTCATTGGAGGTCAAATAAACTTTATTCTAAACTATGTTCATTTTTCAGCAGCTGTCTGATGTCTTTGATTGCAACTAATATATATATTTCTCTTTTTTTATGGGGATTTCATTTGTGTAAGTAAACCTTGGATTTCTGGCGACTATATTATTCAAAATAAAAAACTTGTAATGAAAATGTATGTTTTGTTACTTTTTAAATCCCAAAACTAATTCTTCTTTCCAAACTGTTAATCAGCAGTATTAATATTTATACTTTAGAATATTTTATTCAAATAATATAATATATAGAAAATATATTTTATATTGGTGTTTTGCTAAATTTGATAAATTCTTCCAATTGGTTATGATCTAAATTCGCCACCACCACTCCTCATTGGATGACAAATAAACTTTATTCAACACTACATTTAATATTATAGGTGCTGTTTAAAATCTTTAATTATGAACTATATTTAATTGTTGCTCTTTTAATTTCTTTGCTATCTAAACTTTTGATTTTTGGCAACTCTTATTTCTAAATTATAGACAACTTTATCCTGATTAAAATGTATAAGTTTTGTTTCTTTTAAAATCCTGAAACTATTTAATGTTTTTACATTTTATAAAATTTTATTAAAATAATAATTCATACATATATTTTAGACTGGTATTTTGAAAGTTCAACTGATTTTATTTAAATCTCATATCTGATCATCTAAACCCACCACCACCCCTCATTGGAGGACAAAAAAACTTTATTTTACAATACATTTTAAATTTTAGGTGCTGTCTAATACCTCTATTTTAAAATTGTGACCAATAAATATATTATTATATACTTATATTTGGATTTTGCTTGGTTTGATCATTTTTTTTCAAAATCATAATTGTTATAATCTAACAGTTCAATTCTAAGAAATCAATTTTTCTCACTCCTATTCTGTGATTGTTTTATATGTGTAACTGAACCCTAAAGTGTCATCTACTCTGTTATTTCAAATATTTATTTCATTATTTTAAAAAAATGTACAAGTTATATTACTATTTTCCTAAAACTATTTTTCCCAAATTATCAATTACAAGTATTTCTGCTCATAATTTCTATCAACATTTTTCTAAGCTAAAGTATTTATTACAATAAACAGGTTCAATTTTGGTCATTTTTATTTCACTCTAACTTGTTTACTATACCCGCCACCACCCCCCCTCATCGGAGGTCAAATAAACTTTATTCTAAACTATGTTCATTATTCAGGATCTGTCTGATGTCTTTGATTGCAACTAATGTATATTTTTCTCCTTTTTTTTGTGGGGATTTCATTTGTGTAAGTAAACATTTGATTTGTCGCGACTATATTATTCTAAATAAAAAAAACTTGTAATGAAAATGTATGTTTTGTTACTTTTTAAATCCCAAAACTAATTCTTCTAAACTTTATTCAACACTACATTTAATATTTTAGGTGCTGTTTAAAATCTTTAATTACGAACTATATATAATTTTTGCTCTTTTAATTTCTGTGTTATCTGTTGTGTGTGTAACTAAACTCTTGATTTTTGGCAACTCTTATTTCTAAATTACAGACATCTTTATCCAGATTAAAATGTATAAGTTTTGTTTTTACATTTTGTAAAATAACACTAAAATAATGATTCATAAATATATTTTAGATTGGTATTTTGAAAGTTTAATAGAATTTATTTTAAACTCATATCTAATCATCTGAACCGAGCACCATCCCCACTCATTGAAATGAACTTTATTTTACACTACATTATATGTTTTACAATAATACCTAATATTTTGATTTCAAGAGACTTTATCTTTTTAATATTCATTCATAATTTTTTGTATTTTATTTTATGTGTGTGTGTTCTTTCTTTTGTTGTCCTTTGTGTGGTTGTGTATGTGCAAAACTAAACTGTCATGATTCATAGTTTGATTTATTTTGTTCCTGAGTTTCTCTAGTGTTTTCCTTGGTTAATTCTGTGATTTCGATGTTTCTAATTTGATTTTGTATTAAGGTTTTCAGTTTATTAGTTCTTTCCATAGCCCTTGTGTTTCTGTGTAGTTTGTGCTGTATATATTATGTTGTATCATGTTTCAGTGTTTACTTGATGACCTTTTGTGATTCTTCATTTCTTGTATTGTTCTAGTGTGTTTGTAAATCCTTGTGCCTCCCTGTGTTCAAATTTACTGTCATGATCCTGACTTTGTTTAGTTTAGTTATTCTAAACCCTCTTCTTCTATCTCCTCCTGCTCCCTTCTCTCTATATCCTCCAGCACCACTCTATCTAAATCCTCCTCTTCTTCTATCTCCTCCTGCTCCCATCCCTCTATTTCCTCCAGCACCACTCTGTCTAAATCCTCCTCTTCTTCTGTCTCCTCCTGCTCCCATCCCTCTATATCCTCCAGCACCAGTTCATCTAAATCCTCCTCTTCTTCTATCTCCTCCTGCTCCCATCTCTCTACTATATCCTCCTGCACCAGACTGTCTAAATCCTCCTCTTCTTCTATCTCTTCCTGCTCCCCTCTCTCCATTATATCCTCCTGCACCAGACTGTCGAAATCCTTCTCATCTATCTCCTCCTCTTTGGTGTTGCTCTTGGAGAGGGCTTTGACAATCTTGTCCCTCTGGTGTTCCATGCTAAGCTTGAGTCTGGAAAAGAAGCCCCTTTTCCGAGGAAATTCTTCAGATTTCTCCATTCTCTCCCTAACGACCTGCTCCTGTCTCTCCCTTCTAATCTGTTCCTGTCTATTCCTATCTTCTTGCTCCTGTCTATCTCTCTCTTGTTTCTCCCTCTCTTCCACCTCCTGTCTGGCCCTCTTCTCCTGTTCCTGCCTCTTACTTTCCTCCCCCTGCTGTCTCCTCTTTTCCTGTTTCTGTCCTCTCTTCTCTGTCCTCTCCTGGTTCTCCCTGTCTTACTTGTCCCTTGTCTCCCTCTCCTCCTGTTTCTGTCTCTGCCTGTCTTCCTGCTCCTGTCTTTCCCTCTCTTCCTGTCTCATTTCCTCCTGCCTCTCCCTTATCTGTATTCCTCTTTCTTATCTCCCTCTCCTCCTGTTCCCTAGCCTCTTTCTCCTCCTGCTCCCTTCTCTCTATATCCTCCTGCACCAGTCTGTCTACATCCTCCTCTTTTTCTATCACCTCCTGCTCCAATCCCTCTATTTCCTCCAGCACCACTCTGTCTAAATCCTCCTCTTCTTCTATCTCCTCCTGCTCCCATCTCTCTACTATATCCTCCTGCACCAGACTGTCAAAATTCTTCATCTTCTTATATCTCTTCCTGCTCTCCTCTCTCTATTATATCCTCCTGCACCAGACTGTCGAAATCCTTCTCATCTATCTCCTCCTCTTTGGTGTGGCTCTTGGAGAGGGCTTTGACAATCTTGTCCCTCTGGTGTTCCATGCTAAGCTTGAGTCTAGAAAAGAAGCCCCTTTTCCGAGGAAATTCTTCAGATTTCTCCATTCTCTCCCTAACGACCTGCTCCTGTCTCTCCCTTCTAATCTGTTCCTGTCTATCCCTATCTTCTTGCTCCTGTCTATCTCTCTCTTGTTTCTCCCTCTCTTCCACCTCCTGTCTGGCCGTCTTCTCCTGTTCCTGCCTCCTACTTTCCTCCCCCTGCTGTCTCCTCTTTTCCTGTTTCTGTCCTCTCTTCTCTGTCCTCTCCTGGTTCTCCCTGTCTTACTTGTCCCTTGTCTCCCTCTCCTCCTGTTCCTGTCTCTGCCTGTCTTCCTGCTCCTGTCTTTCCCTCTCTTCCTGTCTCATTTCCTCCTGCCTCCCCCTTATCTGTTTCCTCTTTCTTATCTCCCTCTCCTCCTGTTCCCTAGCCTCTTTCTCCTCCTGCTCCCATCCCTCTATATCCTCCAGCACCAGTTCATCTAATTCCTCCTCTTCTTCTATCTCCTCCTGCTCAAATCTCTCCACTATATCCTCCTGCACCAGACTCTCTAAATCCTCCTCTTCTTCTATCTCCTCCTGCTCCCATCCCTCTATATCCTCCAGCACCAGTCTGTCTAAATCCTCCTCTTCTTCTGTCTCCTCCTGCTCAAATCTCTCTACTATATCCTCCTGCACAAGACTGTCTAAATCCTCCTCTTCTTCTATCTCCTCCTGCTCCCATCTCTCTACTATATCCTCCTGCACCAGACTGTCGAAATCCTTCTCATCTATCTCCTCCTCTTTGGTGTGGCTCTTGGAGAGGGCTTTGACAATCTTGTCCCTCTGGTGTTCCATGCTAAGCTTGAGTCTGGAAAAGAAGCCCCTTTTCCGAGGAAATTCTTCAGATTTCTCCATTCTCTCCCTAACGACCTGCTCCTGTCTCTCCCTTCTAATCTGTTCCTGTCTATCTTTCTCTTCTTGCTCCTGTCTATCTCTCTCTTGTTTCTCCCTCTCTTCTGTCTCCTGCCTCCCCCTTATCTGTTTCTGCTTTCTTATCTCCATCTCCTCCTGTTCCCTAGCCTCTTTCTCCTCCTGTTCCCTTCTCTCTATATCCTCCTGCACCACTCTGTCTACATCCTCCTCTTCTTCTGTCTCCTCCTGCTCCCATCCCTCTATATCCTCCAGCACCAGTTCATCTAATTCCTCCTCTTCTTCTATCTCCTCCTGCTCAAATCTCTCCACTATATCCTCCTGCACCAGACTCTCTAAATCCTCCTCTTCTTCTATCTCCTCCTGCTCCCATCTCTCTACTATATCCTCCTGCACCAGACTGTCGAAATCCTTCTCATCTATCTCCTCCTCTTTGGTGTGGCTCTTGGAGAGGGCTTTGACAATCTTGTCCCTCTGGTGTTCCATGCTAAGCTTGAGTCTGGAAAAGAAGCCCCTTTTCCGAGGAAATTCTTCAGATTTCTCCATTCTCTCCCTAACGACCTGCTCCTGTCTCTCCCTTCTAATCTGTTCCTGTCTATTCCTATCTTCTTGCTCCTGTCTATCTCTCTCTTGTTTCTCCCTCTCTTCCACCTCCTGTCTGGCCCTCTTCTCCTGTTCCTGCCTCTTACTTTCCTCCCCCTGCTGTCTCCTCTTTTCCTGTTTCTGTCCTCTCTTCTCTGTCCTCTCCTGGTTCTCCCTGTCTTACTTGTCCCTTGTCTCCCTCTCCTCCTGTTTCTGTCTCTGCCTGTCTTCCTGCTCCTGTCTTTCCCTCTCTTCCTGTCTCATTTCCTCCTGCCTCCCCCTTATCTGTTTCCTCTTTCTTATCTCCCTCTCCTCCTGTTCCCTAGCCTCTTTCTCCTCCTGCTCCCTTCTCTCTATATCCTCCTGCACCAGTCTGTCTACATCCTCCTCTTTTTCTATCACCTCCTGCTCCAATCCCTCTATATCCTCCAGCACCAGTTCATCTAATTCCTCCTCTTCTTCTATCTCCTCCTGCTCAAATCTCTCCACATCCTCCTGCACCAGACTCTCTAAATCCTCCTCTTCTTCTATCTCCTCCTGCTCCCATCTCTCTACTATATCCTCCTGCACCAGACTGTCTAAATCCTCCTCTTCTTCTATCTCTTCCTGCTCCCCTCTCTCCATTATATCCTCCTGCACCAGACTGTCGAAATCCTTCTTATCTATCTCCTCCTCTTTGGTGTTGCTCTTGGAGAGGGCTTTGACAATCTTGTCCCTCTGGTGTTCCATGCTAAGCTTGAGTCTGGAAAAGAAGCCCCTTTTCCGAGGAAATTCTTCAGATTTCTCCATTCTCTCCCTAACGACCTGCTCCTGTCTCTCCCTTCTAATCTGTTCCTGTCTATTCCTATCTTCTTGCTCCTGTCTATCTCTCTCTTGTTTCTCCCTCTCTTCCACCTCCTGTCTGGCCCTCTTCTCCTGTTCCTGCCTCTTACTTTCCTCCCCCTGCTGTCTCCTCTTTTCCTGTTGCTGTCCTCTCTTCCCTGTCCTCTCCTGGTTCTCCCTGTCTTACTTGTCCCTTGTCTCCCTCTCCTCCTGTTTCTGTCTCTGCCTGTCTTCCTGCTCCTGTCTTTCCCTCTCTTCCTGTCTCATTTCCTCCTGACTCTCCCTTATCTGTTTCCTCTTTCTTATCTCCCTCTCCTCCTGTTCCCTAGCCTCTTTCTCCTCCTGCTCCCTTCTCTTTATATCCTCCTGCACCAGTCTGTCTACATCCTCCTCTTTTTCTATCACCTCCTGCTCCAATCCCTCTATTTCCTCCAGCACCACTCTGTCTAAATCCTCCTCTTCTTCTATCTCCTCCTGCTCCCATCCCTCTATATCCTCCAGCACCAGTCTGTCTAAATCCTCCTCTTCTTCTGTCTCCTCCTGCTCAAATCACTCTACTATATCCTCCAGCACCAGTCTGTCTAAATCCTCCTCTTCTTCTGTCTCCTCCTGCTCAAATCTCTCTACTATATCCTCCTGCACAAGACTGTCTAAATCCTCCTCTTCTTCTATCTCCTCCTGCTCCCATCTCTCTACTATATCCTCCTGCACCAGACTGTCGAAATCCTTCTCATCTATCTCCTCCTCTTTGGTGTGGCTCTTGGAGAGGGCTTTGACAATCTTGTCCCTCTGGTGTTCCATGCTAAGCTTGAGTCTGGAAAAGAAGCCCCTTTTCCGAGGAAATTCTTCAGATTTCTCCATTCTCTCCCTAACGACCTGCTCCTGTCTCTCCCTTCTAATCTGTTCCTGTCTATCCCTATCTTCTTGCTCCTGTCTATCTCTCTCTTGTTTCTCCCTCTCTTCCACCTCCTCTCTGGCCCTCTTCTCCTGTTCCTGCCTCTTACTTTCCTCCCCCTGCTGTCTCCTCTTTTCCTGTTTCTGTCCTCTCTTCTCTGTCCTCTCCTGGTTCTCCCTGTCTTACTTGTCCCTTGTCTCCCTCTCCTCCTGTTTCTGTCTCTGCCTGTCTTCCTGCTCCTGTCTTTCCCTCTCTTCCTGTCTCATTTCCTCCTGCCTCCCCCTTATCTGTTTCCTCTTTCTTATCTCCCTCTCCTCCTGTTCCCTAGCCTCTTTCTCCTCCTGCTCCCTTCTCTCTATATCCTCCTGCACCAGTCTGTCTACATCCTCCTCTTTTTCTATCACCTCCTGCTCCAATCCCTCTATTTCCTCCATCACCACTCTGTCTAAATCCTCCTCTTCTTCTATCTCCTCCTGCTCAAATCTCTCCACTATATCCTCCTGCACCAGACTCTCTAAATCCTCCTCTTCTTCTATCTCCTCCTGCTCCCATCTCTCTACTATATCCTCCTGCACCAGACTGTCTAAATCCTCCTCTTCTTCTATCTCCTCCTGCTCCCCTCTCTCCATTATATCCTCCTGCACCAGACTGTCGAAATCCTTCTCATCTATCTCCTCCTCTTTGGTGTTGCTCTTGGAGAGGGCTTTGACAATCTTGTCCCTCTGGTGTTCCATGCTAAGCTTGAGTCTGGAAAAGAAGCCCCTTTTCCGAGGAAATTCTTCAGATTTCTCCATTCTCTCCCTAACGACCTGCTCCTGTCTCTCCCTTCTAATCTGTTCCTGTCTATTCCTATCTTCTTGCTCCTGTCTATCTCTCTCTTGTTTCTCCCTCTCTTCCACCTCCTGTCTGGCGCTCTTCTCCTGTTCCTGCCTCTTACTTTCCTCCCCCTGCTGTCTCCTCTTTTCCTGTTTCTGTCCTCTCTTCTCTGTCCTCTCCTGGTTCTCCCTGTCTTACTTGTCCCTTGTCTCCCTCTCCTCCTGTTTCTGTCTCTGCCTGTCTTCCTGCTCCTGTCTTTCCCTCTCTTCCTGTCTCATTTCCTCCTGCCTCCCCCTTATCTGTTTCCTCTTTCTTATCTCCCTCTCCTCCTGTTCCCTAGCCTCTTTCTCCTCCTGCTCCCTTCTCTCTATATCCTCCTGCACCAGTCTGTCTACATCCTCCTCTTTTTCTATCACCTCCTGCTCCAATCCCTCTATTTCCTCCAGCACCACTCTGTCTAAATCCTCCTCTTCTTCTATCTCCTCCTGCTCCCATCCCTCTCTATCCTCCAGCACCAGTCTGTCTAAATCCTCCTCTTCTTCTGTCTCCTCCTGCTCAAATCTCTCTACTATATCCTCCAGCACCAGTCTGTCTAAATCCTCCTCTTCTTCTATCTCCTCCTGCTCCCATCTCTCTACTATATCCTCCTGCACCAGACTGTCGAAATCCTTCTCATCTATCTCCTCCTCTTTGGTGTGGCTCTTGGAGAGGGCTTTGACAATCTTGTCCCTCTGGTGTTCCATGCTAAGCTTGAGTCTGGAAAAGAAGCCCCTTTTCCGAGGAAATTCTTCAGATTTCTCCATTCTCTCCCTAACGCCCTGCTCCTGTCTCTCCCTTCTAATCTGTTCCTGTCTATCCCTATCTTCTTGCTCCTGTCTATCTCTCTCTTGTTTCTCCCTCTCTTCCACCTCCTGTCTGGCCCTCTTCTCCTGTTCCTGCCTCTTACTTTCCTCCCCCTGCTGTCTCCTCTTTTCCTGTTTCTGTCCTCTCTTCTCTGTCCTCTCCTGGTTCTCCCTGTCTTACTTGTCCCTTGTCTCCCTCTCCTCCTGTTTCTGTCTCTGCCTGTCTTCCTGCTCCTGTCTTTCCCTCTCTTCCTGTCTCATTTCCTCCTGCCTCCCCCTTATCTGTTTCCTCTTTCTTATCTCCCTCTCCTCCTGTTCCCTAGCCTCTTTCTCCTCCTGCTCCCTTCTCTCTATATCCTCCTGCACCAGTCTGTCTACATCCTCCTCTTTTTCTATCACCTCCTGCTCCAATCCCTCTATTTCCTCCAGCACCAGTCTGTCTAAATCCTCCTCTTCTTCTATCTCCTCCTGCTCCCATCCCTCTATATCCTCCAGCACCTGTCTGTCTAAATCCTCATCTTCTTCTGTCTCCTCCTGCTCAAATCTCTCTACTATATCCTCCTGCACAAGACTGTCTAAATCCTCCTCTTCTTCTATCTCCTCCTGCTCCCATCTCTCTACTATATCCTCCTGCACCAGACTGTCGAAATCCTTCTCATCTATCTCCTCCTCTTTGGTGTTGCTCTTGGAGAGGGCTTTGACAATCTTGTCCCTCTGGTGTTCCATGCTAAGCTTGAGTCTGGAAAAGAAGCCTCTTTTCCGAGGAAATTCTTCAGATTTCTCCATTCTCTCCCTAACGACCTGCTCCTGTCTCTCCCTTATAATCTGTTCCTGTCTATCCTTCTCTTCTTGCTCCTGTCTATCTCTCTCTTGTTTCTCCCTCTCTTCTGCCTCCTGCCTCCCCCTTATCTGTTTCTGCTTTCTTATCTCCATCTCCTCCTGTTCCCTAGCCTCTTTCTCCTCCTGCTCCCTTCTCTCTATATCCTCCTGCACCAGTCTGTCTACATCCTCCTCTTTTTCTATCACCTCCTGCTCCAATCCCTCTATTTCCTCCAGCACCAGTCTGTCTAAATCCTCCTCTTCTTCTATCTCCTCCTGCTCCCATCCCTCTATATCCTCCAGCACCAGTCTGTCTAAATCCTCCTCTTCTTCTGTCTCCTCCTGCTCAAATCTCTCTACTATATCCTCCTGCACAAGACTGTCTAAATCCTCCTCTTCTTCTATCTCCTCCTGCTCCCATCTCTCTACTATATCCTCCTGCACCAGACTGTCGAAATCCTTCTCATCTATCTCCTCCTCTTTGGTGTGGCTCTTGGAGAGGGCTTTGACAATCTTGTCCCTCTGGTGTTCCATGCTAAGCTTGAGTCTGGAAAAGAAGCCCCTTTTCCGAGGAAATTCTTCAGATTTCTCCATTCTCTCCCTAACGACCTGCTCCTGTCTCTCCCTTCTAATCTGTTCCTGTCTATCCTTCTCTTCTTGCTCCTGTCTATCTCTCTCTTGTTTCTCCCTCTCTTCTGCCTCCTGCCTCCCCCTTATCTGTTTCTGCTTTCTTATCTCCATCTCCTCCTGTTCCCTAGCCTCTTTCTCCCCCTGCTCCCTTCTCTCTATATCCTCCTGCACCCGTCTGTCTACATCCTCCTCTTTTTCTATCACCTCCTGCTCCAATCCCTCTATTTCCTCCAGCACCACTCTGTCTAAATCCTCCTCTTCTTCTATCTCCTCCTGCTCCCATCCCTCTATATCCTCCAGCACCAGTCTGTCTAAATCCTCCTCTTCTTCTGTCTCCTCCTGCTCAAATCTCTCTACTATATCCTCCTGCACAAGACTGTCTAAATCCTCCTCTTCTTCTATCTCCTCCTGCTCCCATCTCTCTACTATATCCTCCTGCACCAGACTGTCGAAATCCTTCTCATCTATCTCCTCCTCTTTGGTGTGGCTCTTGGAGAGGGCTTTGACAATCTTGTCCCTCTGGTGTTCCATGCTAAGCTTGAGTCTGGAAAAGAAGCCCCTTTTCCGAGGAAATTCTTCAGATTTCTCCATTCTCTCCCTAACGACCTGCTCCTGTCTCTCCCTTATAATCTGTTCCTGTCTATCCCTATCTTCTTGCTCCTGTCTATCTCTCTCTTGTTTCTCCCTCTCTTCCACCTCCTGTCTGGCCCTTTTTTCCTGTTCCTGCCTCTTACTCTCCTCCCCCTGCTGTCTCCTCTTTTCCTGTTTCTGCCTTGTCGTCTCTGTCCACTCCTGTCTCTCCCTATCTGGCTTTTCCCTTGTCACCCACTTCTCCTGTTCCTGTCTCTGCCTGTCTTCCTCCTTCTTTCTATTCCTCTCTTCCTGTCTCATTTCCTCCTTCCTCCTCCTTATCTTTTTCCTCTTTCTTATCTCCCTCTCCTCCTGTTCACTAGCCTCGCTCTCCTCCTGCTCCCATCTCTCTGTTTCCTCCTGCACCAGCCTGTCTACATGATCCTCCTCTTCTATCGCCTCCTGCCTTTGTCTGTCCCTCTCCTCCTGCTCCTGCCCATCCTCGTCTTGCTCCTGTCTATCTCTCTCTTGTTTCTCCCTCTCTTCCCCCTCCTGTCTGTCCCTCTTATCCTGTTTCCTGAAACAGGAAAAGAGAGGATAGCAGGTGGAGGAGAGTCTCTTACTCTCCTCCCCCTGCTGTTTCTGGCCTCTCTTCTCTGTCCTCTCCTGTTTCTCCCTATCTTGCTTTTCCCTTGTCTCCCTCTCCTCCTGCTCCTGCCTGTCCTTCTCTTCCTGCTCCTGTCTATCTCTCTTGTGTTTCTCCCTCTCTTCCTCCTTCTGTCTGTCCTTCCTTTCCTGTTTCCTGAAACAGGAAAAGAGGGGACAGCAGGGGGAGGAGAGTCTCTTACTCTCCTCCCCCTGCTGTTTCTGGCCTCTCTTCTCTGTCCTCTCCTGTCTCTCCCTATCTGGCTCTTCCCTTGTCTCCCTCTCCTCCTGCCTGTCCTTCTCTTCTTGCTCCTGTCTATCCCTCTCTTTTTTCTCCCTCTTTACCACCTCCTGTCTGGCCGTCTTTTCCTGTTCCTGCCTCTTACTCTCATCCCACTGCTGTCTCCTCTTTTCTTGTATCTGCCTTCTCTTCTCTGTTCTCTCCTGTCTCTCCCTATCTTGCTTTTCTCTTGTTTCCCTCTCCTCCTGCTCCTGCCTGTCCTTCTCTTCTTCCTCCCACCTCTCTCTCTCTTCCTGCTCCTCTCTCTCCATCTCTTCCAGCCACTTTATTCTCCTCTCTTTAATTCTACTCTGTTCTGACTCCACCAGCTCCTGATAGTCCCTCTCTTCCTGCTTCTGCCTCTCCCTCTCTTCCTGCTCCTCTCTCTCCCTCTCTTCCAGCCACTTTCTTCTCCTCTCTTTAATTCTACTCA
Source organism: Cheilinus undulatus (assembly GCF_018320785.1). Lineage (NCBI taxonomy): Eukaryota > Metazoa > Chordata > Actinopteri > Labriformes > Labridae > Cheilinus > Cheilinus undulatus. Next base: position 3,479,215 of record NC_054879.1, on the reverse strand, counting down.
GTTCTGACTCCACCAGCTCATGATACTCCCACTCTGCCAGCTCCTGCCTTTCCATCTCTTCCTGCTCCTCTCTCTTCCTCTCTTCCAGCCACTTCCTTCTCCTTTCTTTAATTCTACTCTGTTCTGACTCCACCAGCTCCTGATACTCCCACTCTGCCTGCTCCTCCCTCTTCCGCTCTTCCTGCTCCTCTCTCTCCATCTCTTCCAGCCACTTTATTCTCCTCTCTCTAATTCTACTCTGTTCTGACTCCACCAGCTTCTGATACTCCCTCTCTGCCTGCTCCTGCCTCTCCCTCTCTTCCTGCTCCTCTCTCTTCTTCTCTTCCAGCCACTTTCTTCTCCTCTCTTTAATTCTACTCAGTTCTGACTCCACCAGCTCCTGACTCACCCTCTCTTCCTGCTCCTCTCTCTCCATCTCTTCCAGCCAATTTCTTCTCCTCTCTTTAATTCTACTCTGTTCTGACTCCACCAGCTCCTGACTCTCTCTCTCTTCCTGCTCCTCTCTCTCCGTCTCTTCCAGCCAATTTCTTCTCCTCTCTTTAATTCTTCTCAGTTCTGACTCCACCAGCTCCTGAAACTCCCTCTCTTTCTGCTTCTGCCTCTCCCTCTCTTCCTGCTCCTCTCTCTCCCTTTCTTCCAGCCACTTTATTCTCCTCTCTTTAATTCTACTCAGTTCTGACTCCACCAGCTCCTGATACTCCCACTCTGCCAGCTCCTGCCTTTCCATCTCTTCCTGCTCCTCTCTCTTCCTCTCTTCCAGCCACTTCCTGCTCCTCTCTTTAATTCTACTCAGTTCTGACTCCACCAGCTCCTGATACTCCCACTCTGCCTGCTCCTCCCTCTTCCGCTCTTCCTGCTCCTCTCTCTCCATCTCTTCCAGCCACTTTATTCTCCTCTCTTTAATTCTACTCTGTTCTGACTCCACCAGCTCCTGATACTCCCTCTCTGCCTGCTCCTGCCTCTCCCTCTCTTCCTGCTCCTCTCTCTCCTTCTCTTCCATCCACTTTCTTCTCCTCTCTTTAATTCTACTCAGTTCTGACTCCACCAGCTCCTGACTCTCCCTCTCTTCCTGCTCCTGCCTCTCCCTTTCTTCCTGCTCCTCTCTCTCCCGCTTTTCCCTCTCCTCCTGCCACTTTCTACTCCTTTCTTCCTGCCTCTGCAACCTCAATTTCCTTCTACTCTTTATCCACTCTATCAGCTCCGCTCTCTCCTGCTCTTCCTGACTGTCCCCCTCCTCCTGTCTCCCCATCTCTAGCTCCTCTATCTCTCTCTCCTCCCTTTCCCGTCTCCTCTTTTCCCGTTTCCTTCTTCTCTCCTCCTGCTCTTGTGTCTGACTCTCCTCATTCTCCCTCCTCTCTCTCTCCTCCTGTTTCTTCCTTTCCTCCCTCCCGCTCCTTCGTCCCTCCATCCTCCTATCCACTCCCTCTCTTCCCTCACTCTCCTGTCTTTCTCGCTCCCTCTTCCTACTCTGCTCCATACTTACCTGTCTCTCCATCTCCTCCTTCCTCAGTTGCTCCATCTCCTCCCTCCTACTTCTTCGTGTCTCTCTACCAGTCATCTTTTGTCCTACTCTCTCTTTCTTTCTCTCTCTCACTCAACTCCAGTCACTCTTTCTATCAAGTGTCCAACACCTCACTCTCTCCTTCCTTATCGTTGCTTCTCCGTCCTGTGGTTCGTCAGCTCCGTTCGGTGGTGATTTCTCTCACTTGAGTATTCTGAAAGATAAATCCACAAGGATGTATCAGTAAAACTGTAAAACAATTTAACAAAAACATATTTTTATAACAAAATATTATAAAATATTTTTATAACCTCTGAATCATGATTTGACCTTCTCATACGGGTCTACAAAGTCAATTTTAGAGTTCTGAAGACATTTTCAGTGTACCCATATTGTATAAGCATGAAGGAAATTTAAAGAAAGTGACGTATGATAATGTTAGTTAACCTGTCAAACAGAAAACATAAAGACCTAGATGACCAGATCATACACCTTCCCTACAGTGAAACATTACAACAAAATAAAAACACAGTAAAGAGAAAAGCAGACCAATTCACAGAAAACTGAAAAACTTCACACAAACCAGACAATGAGGACCTACTCATTTAAAACGGCCATGTATGAGCACTTCTGTAATCACAACTGAATAAACAATAAAATTAGGCTAAATAAAGATAAACTACATAGTCTGGCTCAACAATTAAATACTACCAGAACACGCATGAGTCCTCATTCATTCTAAAAGAACCACATTACAGTATACAGTCACTAAAAACTATAAAGGCCTCAGGAGTTGATGGCATTCTGAATTACATTTTCAAATACACAAATATTAGATTCCAAACCTCTTAATTATCATCCACAGTTCTGGCACCTTCACTGATACTTGAAACCAAGTACTGACAAAACTCTACAGAACTAGAGACAAACATGACCCTAATAACAACCATGCAATCTGTGTTAATGGCCATCTGTGAAAAATCCTCTGTATGGTTGTTAACAACAGATCCCAACACTTAATAGGGTCCCTAACAAATCACAAATTGATTTTGTTTTTTTGTTTTATTGTTTTTTTACCAAAGTATCATAAAACACAGGACACATTTTAACCTCAACCTCCTGGCTTGTTCTTCTGCTTCATTGTTTAAAAATAAGCTTTTAAAACAAGGGTCTGTTGTGCAAACTGTTACAAAGTGGTATCAGGCAGGAAGCCTTCATAATGTACACAAACAAGTGTGCAGTAAATACTGTCAAAAACTAGACCACTTCTTCAGCCAATGGCTGGATTATTGAAAGACTGGCCTGACTCTAAGCATAAAATTCATTCATTCAAGTTAAAATTTTAGGATCCACATCTTTAATGTCCTGGCAGCAGAACTGTATTCAAAGTGATGCACAAAAAATGAGAGCAAAGTTCTCCCAATACCTTTATCATATCTTTTAGACAGTTCAGTGTAAGGAGAAATTACACAGGGCTGGGAAATTATTGAAATTTAGATTAAATCACATTATACCTGGTGAATATTCAATTCTGATTTGCTCTGAAAGTTTTATCGGTGTCCATTAACTTCTGATATATGGACATCTATGCAACTTCTCAAGTAGTTCTGGTTAAAAAAAAAAAAATCTTTACACTATTCAAAGTCAGATGAGAGTAACCGTTAGATGAGAGGAGTAACCATAGTAATGTGAAGCCGTCCCATTCTTTGAGGACACAAATACTAACGTAATGGACTTCCACGTAGTCCATTAATCCCTGATAATTGGACACCCTGTCAAGTATTAACCCTTAGATATGACCTACTGCAATTTATAAACTGCAGATGGTTCAATATTTCTTCAATCTGAAAGGTGTATAATAGCTGATTAAAACATTTTAAGAGGTGTTATGCTTGATAGCTACATCATGCAAGCACTGTTTATTTTTTTAATAGTTAACAAAAAGTCCTATTTTCCTGTTTTTTATATGTTATGCATCTAAATGATAATAATAATGTTAATATAAAATGATCATTCTCTCTAACAATTCCAATCAATTTTGCTCTATGACATAATTGCATTTGAATATTTTTGGAAGAATTCAACCCTAGTTTAATCTATTGAATATTATGTTGTTAAATTACTTCATGTTATATCACTTGTGTTGGCTGAAAATAGCTACATCAAATGAGGAACAGAAAATAATCACAATTAAATTGCAAAAGTCAAAAATATAATCACAACTAGATTATTTTTTTCCAAATCATCCAGCCCTACATATAAGTTGGAAAAAATCCTTTTTTAACTAGTTTTATACTTTTCAACTAAAGCTGTGGTTTGTTTTAATCCATCAACAGCACAAGGTAGTTGACTCCAAATCACTCTATTTATTGCATCTCCATCAAAGAACTCAGGTTTATTATCCCACTATTGTTATTTACCTAAATAATACAGACTCGTTTTCTATACAGCTAAATATATATTTCATTTTTCCTTGTATTATGAACATTCTGCTTTTCCTTACTTTATAAAGAATGAAATATCAGTGGTCTCTGTCCCATTTGGTGCTAAAGGCTATGAACATTACATGCTAAAAATCAAATTCAAACATTTTAAGGGTCAAAATATGTGATTAAAGTCAAAATCAAACATTTTAAAAGTCTAAATAGGAGATTAAAGTCTAAATCAAACATTTGAAAGGTCAAAATATGAGATTAAAGTCAAAATCAAACATTTTAAAGGTCAACATATGCAATTACATTTAAAGTTGAGTTTAAAAGTTCAGTGCATGAGATCAAATTAAAATAACACAAGTCTAAAGGCTCAAAATATGACATATAATTGGAAAGTTGTGAGTTTAAAAGGTCAAAATATAAGATTAAAGTCAAAATCGAACATTTTAGAGGTCAAAATATGAGATTAAATTCAAAATCATGAGTGTGAAATGGTCAATATATCTGATAAACATCAAAAACATGATTCTAAAAGGTCAAAATATCACAGATAAACTCAAAACTGTGAGTCTGTAAGGTCCAAATATGACCAATATACAGAAAATTGTGAGTTGAAAAGGTTAAAATATGAGATAAAAGTAAAATTCATGAGTTTAAAGGTTCAAAATATGAGCTCAAACTCAAAATAATGAGTCTAAACAGCCAAAATATGAGATTAAATTCAAAACTGTGAGTCTAAACAGTCAAAATATGAGATTAAAATCAAAATTGTGAGTCTAAACAGCCAAAATATGAGATTAAATTCAGCACTGTGAGTCTAAACAGTCAAAATATGAGATTAAAATCAAAATTGTGAGTCTGAACAGTCAAAATATGAGATTGAAATCAAAATTGTGAGTCTAAACAGTCAAAATATGAGATTAAAATCGAAATTGTGAGTCTAAACAGTCAAAATATGAGATTGAAATCAAAATTGTGAGTCTAAACAGTCAAAATATGAGATTAAAGTCAAAATTGTGAGTCTAAACAGTCAAAATATGAGATTAAAGTCAAAATTATATGTTTTTAAGGTCAAAATATGAGATAAAATTTAACATTCTGCATCTAAAAGGTCAAAACAAGTGTTCAAATTTAAAGTAAAACTCACAACTGTTAGTTTTAAAGGTTAAAGTATGTGATTGAGTTTTAAAGGTCAAACAATGAGTTAAAATTCTAAATCATGAGTCAGAAAAGGTCAAAATATATAATTACCTTCAAAATCATACTATTTAAAGGTTAAAATATGAGATAAAATTTAAGGTTGTGAGTTTCAAATGTAAAATTAAGTTAAATTTGTGAGTTTACACGGTTAAAATATGTGATTAAATTCAAAATCATGAACTTAAAAAGTAAATTTTTCCTTAAATCATGAACACTGTTTTTCCTTACTTCAGTGCCCCCCTACAAATCATCTCAAGATGCAATTTAGGCACTACACACTGAAATATCAGTGGTGTTTGACCCATTTAGTGGTAATGGCTATGTACATTTCACTCTAAAATATCTTAAATTTTTCTACAGTAGAGTGAAACCTATCATTGATGTACTACTTTAATGCTGCTGCGCTGCGGTGATAGTAATCCTTGAGTATTGTAAAAACAGGAGTGAATGAATCACAAATGTGGCTGAAAACTTTACTAGCTTCAGAAGAGAAGCCATTTTGTGATAATTTTGTGCTAACAAGCTTCCAAGTCCCACATTCAAAATGGCTGACATTTTTGTTAACATTCCAACAGCAGATCACAGCCACTTTTGGAATGTGATGTCAGAGATCAGAGCCCTTTTTGGAAAGTCCCTACTGATGTCATCAGATTTAAACAGAGCTAATTTCTTTGACATATCAATGCATTAATGTGAGAAAAACTGCAAAATATTTTATTTTAATAAGGTAAATGTAAATGCTCTTTATTTATATAGCCCTTTACAACACCCCACAGGTGGCCAAAGTCCTTTACAAAAAATCCAACAGCATTAAAAACACCGCAAAAGACAAATCCATAATACAAAATTAAAACATTTATAAATACAAATTAAAAGGATAACCACATAACGTTGTTTTTTCCTCTCTTCATTCCACATATTTCTTTAGATTTTACAGCATTAAGAAAATCTCAAACCCTAAAATTTGATTTAGAAACTTGAAAAACCAAATCTAACATTTCTCAATCACAAACTGTTTCACTTTTTAAATAAACCTAACAATATTTCTGACAACAAGGCACACAAATCTTTTTTCAAAACCAACATGATATATTTATTCACAAAAAGTAAGTAAATACATAAAATGACTGAGCTCAGCTAGCTTAAACTAGCTGTTAGCCTAGCTTGCTAGCTCAGATGACGTACCTTTGTCCAACGTCTCTTGGCACAAAAATGGCGGACGTTGATCTCAGCTTGTATTTATACCCACAGGATGGTTCTAGAATTAATCTCCACCAATCACAAGTAAGAAACCTTACGTTTTACGTCCAGTGTTGCTTGCGTAAGGCCTAATAGTTATCAGTTTCTGACCTCTTTAAATTAACTTTAAGAAACAAGAATAAAATATAAAATTATGACTTGATAAATCAATTATTATAATTATCAGAAGTATCATTTTCTTCTTTATAATTATTTATTAATGTCACTGTTTCAAACCTGTTTTGTTATTTAAACTTATATTCTCATATTTTTCCTCCCTGTCGTCCTAATCTGACCAATTTCCACAGTGTAAAACACAGCCCTGATGTTTATTTAGAAAAAAATTAAACTTCAAGGCACTTCAGACAACGCTCTTTGTTATATACGACAGAGTATTATGGTCCCACTACGAGAAAAAAAAGACTATATATATATATATATATATATATATATATATATATATATATGTATTTTTTTTTTTTACATTATGAGAATAAAGTTATAATATTAAGAGAAAAACACTCGTAATATTACGAGAATAGATTTGTAATATTACGAGAAAAAAATATTACAAGAAAGACAGTGTGCAGCAGCGCCGTGGATCTACGACGGAGTATTGTCCTTATTCTGATAATAATTTGACGCTGATGTGCCAAAAGATGAAGTATTTCCTTATTTGTGAAACCGATACTAAAATATAGCTTCACAAGATGGTCAACATTGCTCATTTTAACGGCAGACTTTCTTTCTTGATATTTTATTCTCGTAATATTATGACTTTATTCTCGTAATATTATGACTTTATTCTCGTAATATTATGACTTTATTCTCGTAATATTATGACTTTATTCTCGTAATATTAAGTCTTTATTCTCGTAATGTAAAAAAAATCATTTTTTCTCTTCCTGAGGCCCTAATACTCCGTCGTACTTATAAGACATACATGAATCTGAAATGAATTCATGATGAGCACACACAGCGATGTATTTTTAGGATTTGATTGATCCACTTTCCCTACATTTTTCATGTATGAATGTAGGAACAGTGCACAGTTCAGCTCACTTCTCTGTGTGTGTAGCTGACGCTGTCAGAGTTGAAGTTGCCATGACGACATAAAAAGTTCAAATACCTAACGTTAATTTTTATGATTGCCAGGTTATTTTGTTTTTTATTTGCAATCATAAATGTCTGCTTTGGTAATGTGTGTCACATTATTAGTCATGTTATTATTTAATTTCTTATTTTGTCTGTAAAGTTCGTTCTGTCAATAAAGTTAACTGAAAGTGACGTGACCGTGTGGCCGGCAACCATCGAGGGCCCAGAGAGAGAAAATGGCGGGTCCAGCACGAGAACTTTAGACTCCCGCTGTCCCTTTTTCATTCCCTTCTGTTGGTCATCAGGCGAACACGGTAAATATTGGTCATTGCTGAAATTAACTATATTCTTTCTACAGTCTATGACTTTTACACACTGAAGGAATTTTGTGTAGACTTTAATGTCTTTCATATAGCATGCAGCTAACGAGTGTTCACGGTGGAGAAGCTTCCAGTAAACCCGTTGATAGAAAGCCACTTGTGTCTGCCTGTGCTTGGAGGGAATGATCGTATTTATTTTATTGATCACGAGTCGTTAAATGTTATTTTTATGACGTCTGATTAATTGTTATTCATTTTCAGTTTCACGGAGCTCCATGATGTGAACATCCTTCTGAGAGGATTAGACGTTGTCGTGGACATCAGTGTGAATCATGGACTCTTTAATGACCAGCAGGTACAGTATGTATTCTCTTATCCAAACACACACTGACAGATACAATAGCTGAGACTTCAGGCCAGTCAGGCCAGGTCACAGTAGATTTGCTTGTAGCCCCATCTTGTGGACTTAAATGGATCTACAGAAAGGATTGCTGCGGCAAACTTTCAATATTAGTGAGGTCCAGAATTTAACCCCCCACCCCTATATATATATATATATATATATATATACATATATATATAACCGTATTTTTGCTACTTTTTGACCTTTTTCCCTCATTTTTGCCCATTTAAGTTTCTTTTACACTCATTTTTTGCAGTTTTTCCTGCTTTTTGACCTTTGTCTCACATTTTTGCCCATTAAAGTTACTTTTAAACTTATTTTTGCCATGTTTTTGCTGCTTTTTGACCTTTTTCTCTCATTTTTGCCCATTCAAGTTACTTTTATTCTTATTTTTTGCCATGTTCTTCTCATTTTCGACCCTTTTCTCACGTCTTTGCCCATTTAAGTCACTTTTACACTTACTTTTTGCCATGCTTTTGCTTCTTTTTGACCTTTTTCCCTCATTTTTACCAATTAAAGTTACTTTTACACTAATATTTTGCAGTTTTACCTGCTTTTTGACCTTTTTCTCACATTTTTGCCCATTTAAGTTACTTTTTAACTTATTTTTGCCATGTTTTTCTGCTTTTTGACCTTTTTCTCTCATTTTGCCCATCTCAGTCATTTTTACACTTATTTTTTTGCCATGTTTTTCCTGCTTTTGACCATTTTCTCATATTTTTGTGCACTTTCAATTATCATATCCCTTGTTGCAATAATAAAGATAATATTTTTAATATCTATATGACTTTTTCAAGAATTATTGTTGAAATGGTGGTAATATTTCCATTGTTAAAATAGTAGTAATATTTACACATTCACTGATTAAAAATGGCTCAAAGGATGGAAAGGGGGATGACTGTTTTAGAAGGGGGATGATTTTTGACCATTTTTATTTCAGGGGGGGAGCCATCCCCCCTCAACTTGAGTACTGCTGACATGAATTATGTTTGAATGCATCTGTGTTATTATCACCTGCATAATGAGGAAATATCATGTGAAAGAGTACTTTGAACAGAGATTACAAGTCTTCTTTTTTTTTGCACTTTTTCTTATAAATTGAGAACAGGATTTAAAATTTCCCTCCACATGTTAAGTACATAATCATGTAAGTACATTAAGTGTCAGCTTCAAACTAAACTTTTTCATAGGTTTTATGGTTCAGGCTGGCTTAGACTTGGACCAGCTTAGTTCAAGGTCCATTTTAATGTCATTCTGGACACGTGAAAAAAACCAAGAGTAGACTCAGGTCCAGGAGTGTGCTATAAAGCAGTGGTCTTTAACCTTTTTAGCCCGTGACCCCAAAAATAAAGGAGCCAGAGACCGGGGACCCCCACTGTATCTAAAGATGGTTGAACAAAGCCATGAACATTCAAGAATAGTGACGTGCAGACAAGGCCGCACATAAGGGGGGATAAATGGGAGAGATTTCTGGGGCCATGCCAAACTGAAGGCCGTGGAGGTCAGGAAAATCATGGTCCATTATAAAGTTAGCTAGATATCCATATCCAGTACTCGAGTTGAGGGGGGATGGCTCCCCCCCTGAAATAAAAATGGTCAAAATCATCCCCCTTCTAAAACGGTCATCCCCCCTTTCCATCCCTTGAGCCATTTTTATCAATGAATGTGGAAGTATTAGTACTATTTTAACACTGGAAATATTACCACCATTTCAACATTTAGGGGGCTTACAGGGCTTGACATTTACACCGCCAACTAGCCAAATGTGGGTGGATTTTGGCCGTGGTGGGTAGTAGCTGTATGATAAATATAATTGAGGTAATGTTTATACAGTGTTGACCGAACAAAACTTTTACTTGGTCGTTACGTTCGTAAGCAGCAAAAACATGGCAAAAAAATAAGTGTAAAAGTGATTGAAATGGGCAAAAATGTGAGAAAAAGGTAAAAAAGCAGCAAAAATATGGCAAGATGTACATATATATATATATGGGGGGGGGGGGGGGGTTAAATTCTGGACCTCACTAATTTTGAAACCCTGGCTACAGCCCTGACCATCCCCCCTGATTTTTTTTACAACTCGACTACTGTCCATATCCATATTTTAAATTTTAATCTGAATAATAACCACTCTTAACATTGTAGCGGGTATCTTTTTTAAGTCAGTAGTGCCATAGTATATATTCATCCTAAAAATGTAAATCCCTTTTCCTAAAAACAGAATTAAAAGATTAAAAATAAGTCTAAAAAGGTGGTGGGAAAGGTGGTTAAATGGGATTTTAGAAGAAGCAGAAATGGGTTAGAAGTGGCATAACTTTGATAACAGCTGAAAAAATAACAAAAAAAATGGCAAAAATGTGTTGAAGTGGCAAAATTAGGCACAAAAAGTGGTAAAAATGGATTAAAAAGTGGAAACAAAAGTTTTAAAGTGGAAAAAAAACTGGTGAAATGGGATTTCAAAGTGGTAAAAAGTGCCTTAAACAGGCAAAAATGGGTTAACTGGAGCAGCGAAATTGGCAGAAATGGGTTAAACTGGTCAAAATGGGCATATCAAACATTGAAATGTAGTTGAAATGGGCAAAAAGTGATAAAAAAAGGGGTTAATTGTGGCAATAATGAAGCAACAATATACGAAAAGTTGCAAGAATTGGTTTAGAAGTGGTGAAACTGGCAGTAAAAAGCGGTGTAAGGGGTTTAAGATTGATAAGAATGGGTTTAGAGTGGCAAAAATGTGTTAAAATTGGCAGAAATTGTTGGTAAAAAGGGATGAAAATGGGTTAATATGGAGTAAAGTGGGAAAAAAAAATTCCAACTTGTGCAAAATTGATGAAAAGTGACAAATAATAGCCACAAAATTGGGTGAGAAAAAAAACATTTCAAAAGTATTCTCCATTTTCATCTGGCGATCCCCTTTTAGTGTTTCGTGACCCTCAGTGGGTTCCAGACCCCCAGGTTGAGAACTCCTGCTATAAAGGACAGGTGTTCAGTTTAAGTTACTATCGCCCATACAAATGAAATATAAACAGGATGAAAGCTGATAAAATGATCTTAAAGATATGTTTTAGATAGTCGCTGCTACAGGCTTGGACTGAAAGGGGAACTGGCACTAAGCTGGCTGGTTTAAAGGTGTTTCATTTAGACAGGTGAAAAGTGAGTTAGGATAGTCCAAACAGGAGGAAATGAATGCATGAATAATCATCTCCATCTGAGCAGTGGAAACAACAGACTGAAGTAACAACTCTATGAGATTTTTAAACATGTATGCTAGGAATGGGCTGTAATACCGTATGCCCTGGTAGAATTTGGGGAGGGTATGACAGTGTTAAAAAATGGATACGGCCCAGTCCTAATAGGACTACAATTTGTCCCAATTCTGTAGAATGACCCATCCATATAGTCCATCATCTATGAGCTCTTCATAGTGGTTTAACTGTAGTCCTGATTTAAGGGACCCATCCAGACTCTGATCTGATTAATTCATTAAATCCTGAAGGTTATTTCATTTAATGTGTCTGAATGTAAACTGAAGACATCTAATTTAAAACAAATGTTCAAACAGGGTTATACTAGCTGTGTGCTAATTAAAAATCATGATAACGTAAAGTGAATGCTTGCATTGTCTTCTCTCCTGAAGGCTCCTGTGACCCCTCCTCCTCCTCTCTGCCACGTTAATCACATGCAGCACAGATGCAGCTCAGCAGATTTAACAGGAGGATTAGAGTCTATTCACTGCTATGTTCAGCTTTACTGACATGTATAGGAGCTGCAGACAGACACACTTATCCACAGCACACATTCACATGATAAATATGTTCAACCGGAGCCTGATCTGGCTCACAATCAGACGCTGGGCTCCTTTCACTACCATGCACATGCACATGAGCATCATCTGTACTGGCTCAACTAAACCCTACAAGTGAACCTCCACCACATATGACCCATAACAGTTAGAGAGGTCAGATTCATCCAGTGCTGCCCTTGGAAACCAATATTCTTCTTTTTGTGTCTAAACACATCTGACTGTGATAAGGGCTGGTATTTTTGATGAAGGAAAAATCCTGTAAGTGGGGGGGTGTAAGTTTTTGCACTTGCAGCTCCCACATTGTTGGTTTCAGAGCACTTTTTTTTTAACCACAGTTTATCATTTCCAGGTTATGAAAATTGACTTCTTTCTGCTGTACCTGTTAGGTCATAGGAATGTATGCTGGTTTGGCACCCCACCACGTCAACCTTGTCCATGTTCTGCTCTGGCCTTCTGATGGCTATTGTCTAAGCCTGGTCCTGGCCCATCCCCCATCAAGGGATCCCCCCAGGTAACTAAAAGTATGTAAGAGTCAAATTCCTCATGTTGGTCTTTACCTGGACCTTGCTGGCCCCTGAATATGAGAGCACAAAGTTTAATTTTATGGGGAATTTTTTTTTAATTAATCCCATACGAGTATGTAAAACATTGTGTTTTTAATGACACTTGAGGCAAAATAATTTTTGCTAATTTTAGCATTTAAGCATTTATCCTCTTTATTCCATTAAGTGTCTATTCTACAACCTCAAGGCTCCATTAGTGCAGGCAGAGCGTCTCTGTGAGAATAATAGGATTCGCCGTCCTGACCTGGTTTCTGCTCTGTGAAGGTTTTAACTTTGACCTGTGTCCTCAGACAGAGGAAAACACACCTGCTCTGTTTCTGCAGGTTTACACAGCAGCACTGTTTGATTGTACTGTAGGGAAAGCACTCTACATTTGTTTTTAACTTTCTAATACTTTATTTAAGATCATTTAATCTTTTAAAGCCAATATTTCTGTAGTCAAACGGTACAGGAGAGGGAAAGGGAAAAATGATTCAATTCAGATCAACAACTTTATTAATCCCTTAAGGGGCAAATGGTCCGAAGCAGCTTGTACATACAAAAAAAGAGATTAAACACAGTGACACAGACAGCAACAATATTTGTAAGCTAAAATAGACAACAAGACCTGAAAAGGAAGGCTGGTATAAATTAGGCTGACAAATGAGTGAATAGACTCAAAATACAGTGATGAATGCTCTATTAAAAGGATCTTTGAGGGTAAAAGACTGTAAGAGATATAAAAAAAACATGAGACCCTAAGGTCTTTAATAATCAGTTGTAGATGGAATAAATGATTTTAAGTGGCAGTTAGTTTTACAAAGACACAAAAGCAAAAACAGCGTTATAAGAGACATCAAACTTTAAAAATTCATGAGTAGATACATGAGTAGAAGATTGTCATTCTGATTATGATTCAGGTCATTTATTTTACAATACAATCCATAGTAGTGATATTCTTTTGTGTAACAGCTGTAATGTTCTTTATGTAGATGATACTATTCTCTATTGTTCTGTTGGTTCTGCACAGCTCACTGTGGAGGAACTCTGACTTCATTTCCTTTTTATTTGCATTCCTCCTTGTTAACTTGTTCTTGTTTCCAGAAAAACCAAAGTCATGATCTCTTCCAGAACCAGAACTCGACAGCCCCTCTGCCCACTCTCAGTGGTAGCAGTATAAATGTCTCTGTACATTTAAGCAGCAATTTGATAATTCCCTATGAAAACTTCATCGTAAACCTGGGTTTCTCTACAGAGATATGTCTAAATCTCCTCCTCAAGATAGGAAAAGTATTTTTTCTTTTTTTTTTTCTGAAATTATCTATAAACATACTGCCAATTCAAACATGACATCCCCAGACTTAGACTCAGCCCAGCCTGATTTTTCATCCAGACCTGATCTGCAGAGCTCAGAGCAATGAGATCTGTTTCAAAAAAGATTGTGAGGAGAATCAGGGTGAAGTATCATGAGCGTCTATGGCTCCCCTGCAGCTCTGCCAGGAGCGACATCACAGCAGATCGACCAATCACAGAGCTCCTGAAGGCCGTCCTGGCTCAGCACATGTGCCACCTGTCACTGTAGACCTAAAGACTGGTCTTAATGCTGCAGCCGATCCTCGTCTACGTCCCTTTACTACCGTCTCTGCTCACTTTGGGATATCTAAAGGTTTCTTTTGGAACACTTCAGAGACAAAGACACCTCTTTTCTCCACTTTTTACATTTTTGTCTTTAATAAACAAGCAGAAGAAGAAATAAGGAGGATTGGAAGCTTGTCCTTTGATACGACTCTTTGCCCTCTTAAGAGCTGAGACAGAAGGAGAGGCGGTGTTTGGCAGCGGTTCTTCTACACAAGTGCAGACCAGGTGAGCCCTAAAATACTCATCTAAATATCTGATTTATCTCCCTGAATGTATGGAGGAAAACTGTCTTAATGAAGAAACAAACTGTATGTCTATAACAACAGAATGGCCTTAATTAGGTCAGCCTGACCAGAGAGCATTTGGCCAGAGAGAAGCTGGTAGTTTATGCCTTAAATCAACACTAACTTTGACTAAAAGGATCACAATGTCATATTTTTTCCCTGAAATGTTTTAAAGAAATTTTAAAAATACTAAAACTGTCATGTTGTTAAGTACATAAACTACACCAAATATGACCAAAGGTTTTCAAAGTCAGAGAAATCACTTATTTTTATAGCTGTAAAATGAGCTGCCTTGATGTGGTGACCACCATAAGACATGTGATTCTCCTGTGCTAATGCTGTAAACACTCCAAAACCCAACAATGTGACTGCTATACACTGTGGAATAAATTAGACGAGGCCTGAGGGTCATCAGATGTTTGATTTCTAGAGGTGGATTTTTAGGGGCCGGCCTGTGAGGGCTCTGTCCCGTAGTCAATAAAACAAACAAGTTATTAGAAAAAGTTTTTAAACAATTTCCCTCCACACGTGCAGTCTGTGTCAATAAAGACACTAACTGCAAACTGTGGAATGTCTGCATGTCTGTCCACGCCGTCAAGCTGGGATGATTCCAGATCAGGGATCGAGGCTTGAATTCAAGTACCCTTGACCCTAAAGTCTGGTTTATTTGCAAACGGTGTCCTGCACTCGGGCACTTTAGATCTGGGGAACGATTCGTGTGTACTCCAGCATAGTCCGTATGAGTTGCAAATGCAATCATGCTGGAGTACAGGGTAGATGTCAGTGACTGTAAGTCAATCTAAAGTCTCTTCAGAAACTGTCCTATCAGAGGAGCACAGGCCCATTTCATCCTCTGACAGCTGGGTGTGTGGCAGCAGTGTAACAGCTCCATCAGCTTGATTTTCATTTTGACGTCCATGTTAACAGCTCAAGGCTTTCAGAGGGTCTCAGTAAAAAAGGTCCCACACGTGATTCTTCCCTTCTGGTAGGTGTTGCAGGTCACACCATCTAAACAACTCAACAACACAGGAACCGTTTCTTCCCTCAGACTAACTCTGATAAATATCCTGCTCTGTCTCTCTACCCTCACTTGGATAGCATTAGAAAACTCACTGTTAGAATACCTCACATCACTGGCATATTTGCACTAGTTAAACTAAATTATCTTTGCTAGCTCGTGTGAATCTGCCCACATTTGTGCATATTTATGATCATGTCTAGTCAGCATTCTTGCACCCTTTGCACATCTTGCAACCACACTATTAATGCACATGGACTTGTATATACTAGAAAAATACCTAACAGGAGTTTGTTCATATGTAGATTTTAATTGGGATACTTTTTCAGTTTTGTGTGTTTTTTTATTAAATGTTGTTATTAAATGGAAAGCCATAATTGCTCTGTTTTAGCAGAAATGTGTGTTCACAATGGTAGAATATGTCGCAGGGAGGCTGATGATAACAGTAGAATTACACTTCTGGTTGGTGCTTTTCAAAGTAAAAGCCTGGTTTGGCATTTCTGCTGAGAAAACCACCTTGTTACTACAGAAGGCGTTTATTCTGAGTGTTCCTGGCTCAGTTTACAATGAATCAAGTCTCAAGTAGGGAGATTTAAAACTGATGAAGAAAGACAGGGCTGTGACAGCAGGGAGACAAAACCAAGGCGTAGCAAACATGCACCCAGTCTGGAATGGGTGTAATGGTGGCTCCACATCAGGGACCAGGGCCTGGATCACACCAGAGGTCCCATTAACCCCAGATTATTGATCTTTGACTGAATTTTGAAAGGATGACAGAAAATGTTGAAGGCTCTCTGTCATTTTGACCGACCGGAATAAGGAGGATGACTCTGTGTTCCAGCACACTCACAGCAGACATTTTCTATTTTCCACAGATGGCCAATCATAGATTTCATAACCTTCATAGGAAGTTATGAAATATATTTGAAATATTTTGCCTGAGGACTCTACCACTGACTTTGACCATGTGGATTAGTGAGCGTACCGCTATCCATGCTGACAGCAAACTGAAGGCTAGACTGTAGGTGTCCCTGTGCATTAGTTGCAGAGGTGCAGCTGTCGTTGTGGTGCAGCAGTTTGGCATGCTTCAAAATTTGTGCAGTTTTAGTCGATGAGCATGTTGCACAAACTGTGAACGGCTAAATGGTGGCTTTACTTTAAGATGGAGGAAATCGTTTATTTCTATGAGTTATATGCATCTGTATGCGTGATGTTTTCAAAGGTCAGTCTACACTTAAAGGGACAAGACAGACGACCACAGACATACTACCAACAATTATTTGAGTCTGTGTTTAAGACAGACAAGTGTTCCAGTCTGAAATCACAAAAGCAACCAAGATGAGAGGATAGTACTCACTTAAAATGTGTTTAGAATAATATTTTAACAGTTTCCTGTATCTTAATGCAGTGGCCTGTCCTGAAAGCTTGAACAAACCGTTTCCCTCAGTAAACACCGACATCAGCTGGTCCATAAGAGCCTCATTAAACTGTGATTGACTGACCTAAAAAACCCTTAAAAAGTCCCCCCCTACAGATCCAGGTAATTAACTTTCTCATTTTAAACTGTTGATCCTTTCACAGAGACACGCCAACAACATGCCGACCGTCAAGGGTAAGAAGAAGAAGCCAAAGAAGGAGGTCAGCTTAGGGGAGGAGTCAGGGGAAGGTGAGAGTTAAAACCTGCAGGTTCACACAACGCTGACCTCTTTGGACTTTTTACTGATGACAAATTTAGATCCTTGGGAGGCGTCCAGTACTAGCCTGTTATGCCATGGTCTCTTATATGGGATCATTTTTACTGATTCTGTTCCTCCTCAGTGGCCCTGGACATGGAGATGGAGGAAGGGACCAAAAAGAGCCAGTCAGACAGCAGAGAACCTTTGACCCCTGAGCCGCAGGATCCAGCACCACAGAAGAAGAAGAAAAAAAAGAGAGCAGCGACCATCGGTAACAAAGACACTGGTGAAAGATGCAGCTTTACTGTTGGAGGCATGGTTTCGGTAGTGGGAAGGACAAAAGTATTCGGCCACCTGTCCATTCCACCAGCAGGGACTGTAACAACACTGTATTCAGATCTGTGTACTTTAATATGGAGATCCCCCCTTTTGCAGCTCTAACCGTCTCCACTCTTCTTGGAAGGCTTTCCACGACATTCTGGAGTGGTTCTGTGGGAATTTGTGCTCATTCATTCAGAAAGCATTTATGAGATCAGGCTCTGGTGTTGGACCAGAAGGCCTGATTCTCAATCTCTGTTCCAGTTCATCCCTAAGGGGATGTTGTCCTTCTTTGTGCTCTGGGACACAGTCATGCTGGACTAGATAAACGCCTTCCCCAAACTGTTGCCACACAGTTGGTAGCATAGCATTGTCCAGAATGTCTTGGTCTGCTGAAGCATTAAGATTGGCTTTCACTGGAGATAAGGGGTCTATCCCAGACCCTGAAAAACAGCCCCATACTATGATCCCTCCTCCACCAAACTTCATAGTCAGACAGGTGACGTTCTCCCAGCATCCCCCAAACCCAGACTCACCCGTCTGGCTGTAAACAGAGAGGATTATTGGTCACACAGGACACATTTCCACTGCTCCACAGTCCAGTGCTGGTGTGCTTTACTCCACTCCATCTGATGCTTGGCGCTGGACTTGGTGATGTGAGGCTTGCATGCAGCTGTTGCCATGGAAACCGGGGATGGAAAGGAACTAATTACATTTACTCAAATTTCTGTAATTGGTTAGCTTTTTGTGTACTTGTACTTTTTTGAGTAGTTTTTAAAATCACTACTGTTACTTTTACTTAAGTATATTTTGAGTGAAGTATTGCACTTAATTACGTTTTAAAAAGCATTGAGTACTGAGTAAAAAAATAAACACCAAAAACCACAACAAGGAGGTCAAAGCTTTCTGCCAGCAACATGAAATGACCAGCCATTTGGCTTTCACAGTCACATGACTATCAGTCCATGCACATAGCTAGAGAATGATTTCCATCCAAAACAGCTGTTGCATTGTACTTTAGGTCAGGGGTTCTCAACCTTTTCAGCCAGCAACCCCCAAAATAAATGTTCCAGAGACCAGGGACCCACAATGTGCCTAAAGGTGGTTGAACACAGCCATGCACATTCAAGAACAGTCATGTGGAGACAAGACTGGGAGTTCAGATGGAACTTTGTTGTGTCTTCCTCTTTCTTGTTAGCTAAATCCTGACAAGGCCTCAGTGAAAGCAAAGTCTTAAAGGAAGAATATTGAGTTAGTTGAGATAGAAAGAATGGGGAATGACGTGGTTAAAGGAGCCACAGAACTTGACCCAGGCTGCTCACTTAGAAGACGACCTTGCGTACCTTATCGCTAGGCAGAACACATCTTAATAGAGAGATATCTCTGCTAGATAAAGCTGTAGATTCTTACTGTTAACAGAAGACAACATTTCAGGATGCACCTTCATCAACATTTTGATGTTTGTTTCTACAGATCATGAAGTTGATCATGCTGACACACCGAACGGTAACACAAACGAGCCAACCATAGACGGAGAGGAGACGACCGTCGCTGTGAGCAGAAAGACCAAAAGAAAGAGGCGAGTACCCCAAAAGACACAGTTTATAACAAACCAGAGTGCTAAAACGATGATACGTGATGGAGAATTTAAGTGTCTAAATTGTCTTTTTTGACTCTCCTGTCAGGAAGTCGAAGACGACGGAGCATTACAGCAACGACCTCGGAGCTGAAGACGATGATATCATCACAGAAGCCCAGTCCCCGATCCCCCAGCATTCCCTGTTCTCTGCTCCACATAGCCACAGCCAGCCCGTCGGGAAAGTGTTCGTGGAAAGAAACAGTGAGGGAAAACTTGTCATTTATTAGTACCTCCCTCTAGACTGGAGGAGTACCGACACTGGCTCATTCCCATTTCCAACCTTCAGCCCTATGTGGGTCACCTGCAGCTGAACTCACCTAACCAATCAGATCACTTTTGTCTTTCTGAGTCTTGGCTCGGCCTCTTTCTGAGTTACTTCAGCTCTAAACGTTACCGCTGAGTTTATTCGACCCACTCTTTTATTGGACAAGCATGAAAAGCATCTCCTTCCCTCACTGTAACACCTGAGTGTGCATGTGTTTTTAGGGCGTTTCCAGGCAGAACGAGTCGATCAGCTCCGACACTCTGAGATGATGGATGACTACATGGATCCCAGACCGCTCTGGACCACCAGAGATGTCGCCATGAAGGTCCATGGTGGATTCAGGTCTGCATGCACAACCCTAACCTATAAATACCACAGATAGATGCTAACTGTTGCTAACATGCAAATAAAATAATATGACTAGGAATGTGTCTGGATGTAAAAATGAAGTTCAGATTTGTTTAACCATTTTTAGTTCAATAAAGAGAGCAGTGAGACGGACCATTTTTCTGATATTTATTAAATAATCTCTGAAAGGCCCTGACAGCACAAACACAGCCCAGAGGTTCAGTTCAGGGATTTCACTAGCTAAAGAAATACACCGCAGAAATAGAGCAGCCCAGTCACACAGCTATGTGGTGGCCCCCAAGGGCCAGCTGCAAAAACATGAAAACCCCAAACTCTTAGTAAAATAACAGGTGATAAACACACAAAAAACACAAAGAAAAAAGCAAAACATTTAATGAATCCCCCCCAAATTTAAGGAAACAAAACATTTTAAAAAGCTGTAAAACATTTCATGAAGCCCTAACTGCAGAAAAGTATTTTGTGAAGAGCAAAAGCATCTGTAAAATACAAAATAGATTAATAAATAATAATAATAATAACACATAAATGCATTTTCTATACCATTTATCCCATTCAGCGTCGTGGGGGGGCTGGAGCCTATCCTGGCTGTTATTGGGCGAGAGGTGGGTTACACCCTGGACTGGTCGCCAGTCACTCAGAGGTCTGACATATAGAGACAGACAACAAGGCATGCTCACACCTACGATCAGTTTAGAGTTGATGAGCCTAACGAGCATATCTTTGGTGGTGGGAGGAAGCCGGAGAACCCTGAGAGAACCCACACATGCATGGGGAGAACATGCAAACTCTGCACAGAAAGGCCGGTAAGCGAACCGGGAACCTTCTTGCCTTAATAATAATAATGATGATAAGATAATAATAATAAAAAATAAGTAAATAAAATACAAAATATCCTGAAAGGTAGAATGTTGCACAAAGCAGTACTGCATAACATGCCCAAATATATTTTAAAAATAATATAACCCAAACTTCACAAAACATACAAAAAACAGAAAAACAAACAATTACATTTTAAAAAAATCATTTCATGAAAGAGAAAAGTATTTGTGCAGCACAAAAGAATCTGTAAAAAGCAAACAACACTTTCTGATACAAACATAATATTTCATTAAACACAAAACAAACATTAAAAACAACATGGGTCAAATGTTTCACAAACAGAAAACATTTAACTCCTCAGTATCTGTGAAAGTAAAATATTTTGCAAAACAAAAAACCTTGAAGGTCAAAATCTTGGATAAAAACTTAATATTTTGTGGACAGCAAAATATTTTTTTTGGAAAGCTAAACATTCCAGTAATTGTAAAAACATTTAATGAAATAATAAAAAATATGCACCATAAACACACAAAACACTTTGTACAAAAGAAAGGCGTCTTATAAGGTGCAGAAGACATTTAATGAGCCAGAACAATTTCACATAACAGCAAAACTTCGTGAAACAAAGTGATTTTCTGAATTAAATTTTTTGTTCCATAGAATACTTTGTCTGGTGAGAATTATTTTTGCAGTCATTATTTTGTTTTTGCACTTGACCCTCAGGGCTTCCTTAAAAGGTGCCACTCAGTCATGCATTGCTTTAAAGGGATACTTCAACATTTTGGCAAATTCGTCCATTGCCATAATCCCTATAGTCTTAGTAATAGGTTCGTTACCTTTAGTTGTCGGTGCAAGCTATTTTTAGATCGCCGCTGCCGAGTTTGGACCTGCTGTGCCAACTCAATGTAAGCAGATGGTATTCCGGCTTTCCCTCATCAAACTCATCAAATACACAATCCAACAACTCCAAAATGCTCTTGTGGACAAGTTGTGACCTGCGCATTCACCACGCTATGAAATAATAATGTATAATTATGTAACATTACGACGCATGTGAAGCAAATACTGGGAACTATTTCTTGAGTAAACCACTGGGCGGAGTGACACAGTGCAGCAGCCATGTCTGGAGTGTAGTTCCGGCTTTGCATTTAGCTTTAGAACATTTCTGTCTCATAATGTTCCATGACTGTTTCATAACGTGGTGAATGTGCAGGTTAAAACTTGTCCACGAGAGCATTTTGGAGTTCTTGGATTGTGTATTTGATGAGTTTGATGAGAGAAAGCCAGAATACCGTCTGCTTACATTGAGTTGGCACAGCAGGTCCGAACTCGGCAAAATAGCTTGCACCGACAACTAAAGGTAACGAACCTATTACTAAGACTTTAGGAATTATGGCAATGGACGAATTTGCCAAAATGTTGAAGTAACCCTTTAGGCCTTAATGTTCTTACAAACACGGTTAAACCAGTGAGCTGTGTCAAAGTTCAGCCTGTAGAGATGTAATGAATAGAGAATGAGTTATAAACTGTTTCTGTACACTTATTTATTTCTACTGTAAAGTTTGACCTTGTGACACAGAGCTCTATGAGAGTCAACTCACTACAGGACAATGCCTCTAGTGGACACTAAAGGCACTACAGTTTTCCATACTTCTACTGTGGCTGCCTTTTTTAATGAAGGGTTTTTTGGTTTGAATCTGCATCCAGAAATATTAAAATGATTCTCTGTCATTGCAGTACAGCTTGTTTTGTGGATTGTGGTGTGAACGTTGCTGTCTTGTTTTGCATTTGTTCTTCCTCTGCAGGGTCATCGGCCTCTTCTCTCATGGCTTCCTGGCAGGTTACGCCGTGTGGAACATCATAGTGGTGTACGTGTTGGCAGGTGAGCAGATGACCACGCTGCCTAACCTGCTGAATCAGTACCATCGTCTGGCTTACCCCGCCCAGTCGCTGCTCTACCTGTTGCTCGCCATCAGCACCGTGTCCGCCTTCGACAGGTCTGTAGACTGAGTGTCCAGTTTTTATTCATATTCATCACTTCAGTAGATGTAGGAAAGCAAACTTAAATAGAAAGTTTAAAATGCTCTAAATAATTCTGACAGATTCATGATTGCATAATCAGAATTTGATGTGAGTTGGGGAAGTTGGTGGCACTGTGGTGTGATGTCTGTGTCTTGTGGTTTTATATGTACAGTGGGTATGGAAAATTTTCAGACTCCTTAAATTTTTCACTCTGTTAATTTGCAGCCATTTGCTAAAATCATTTAAGTTGATTTTTTCCTCATTAATGTACACACAGCAGCCTATTTTGACAGAAAAACACAGAATTCTAGACATTTTTGCAAATTTATTCAAGAACAAAAACTGAAATATCACATGGTCACAAGTTTTCAGACCCTTTGCTCAGTATTGAGTAGCAGCACCCTTTTGAGTTAATACAGCCATGAGTCTTCTTGGGAACCATGCAACAAGTTTTTCACACCTGGATTTGGGGATTATCTGCCATTCCTCCTTGCAGATCCTCTCCAGTTCTGTTAGGTTGGATGGTGAACGTTGATCGACAGCCATTTTCAGGTCTCTCCAGAGATGCTCACTTGGGTTTAAGGGTGTACTCACCTAGGCCATCCGTACCGTATTCCACCGTATGCCCATTTGACCCCCTCCCCTGTCCCCCCTTTGGCCCGTACTCACACTGCTCAACGCATCCACGCCTGGGCACGGATGCGTCACGCCCCCACGTCATTACACAAAGCATCCACTGCTGATGACTCAGTATGCATAAGTGTTGTTTTATAGGCTGTAAAGTAGTTACAGATTTATACGATATCTGATCTGACACCAAAATTATTTCCCCTGACCTGGAATTTAGCTACATTAACTATACAGAGCCCAGTGAGGAGAGAGAGAGAGAGAGAGAGAGAGAGAGAGAGAAAGTGGTTCATAGTCGAGAGTTATCACTCACAGTATATAATCTGGAGCCTGATCAGAGTTCTAAGCACTTCTGCTGAATGGAACCCAGACTTTTTAACTCGTATGAGCCCCTACAGTCATTCCTCTGCGTGTCCTTATACCATCTGAATCCCCTTGGAATTCCTTTATGTGCTACGAACTGTGCCTTTTCTCAGCGTCCTCCTGGATGCCTGATGCACCAAACAAGCTCTCATGTGTCCAGAGCAGGATTAAATGTTCAGATAAAAGTTTTTTTTTACCATGGTGAGAGCAATTTTAACCATCTGATGAGAGCTGGAGGTGAAAATGCCTCAGGATTAATAAACGATGCTCCATTCAAACATCACTGATCAAGATCCCCTTTCTCTTCTTGGTGACATGAAATAGATTAGAGGTAAGTTATTTCGGTGGATGATAGTTTGGCATTATAATTTTTTTGATAAGAGAGGTTAAATCAGCCGTGTGATTAACCCTAGCACACACTTGTCCGTGTAATTGGCACTCTCCTTTACGCCCGGAGGATGAAAGGTGTTTGTTATCCTGTTAGCTGCCGTTTGTGACTAAAACAAAAGGAAGAAGCTTTATTTTACAAACCAGAAATCCTCTTACAGTTATTAAGGCCTGACTTTGCCAGAAACTGGTCAGAAATGTGGACTGGACTGGGATCCTGCTGTCTCTAGCATGCAGCTGCTGCCTGGTGGGCTCTCTGAGGGGGGTCCTCTTGTTGTTACTTCGCGCTACGTCACATTCCCGCACTTGTGCTCCTTCATTTGCATCTGTGCCGTGCCTAGGCCCACCTCGTCCATCCGTGCCGGGGCCGCGAAGCTTAGTGTGAATGTGCCCTTAAGTCAGGGCTCTGGCTGGGCCATTCAAGAACAGACAAGAGTTGTTCCTAAGCCACTCCTTTGTTATTTTAGCTGTGTGCTTAGGGTCATTGTCTTGTAGGAAGGTGAACCTTCGGCCCAGTCTGAAGATCTGAGCCCTCTAGAAAAGGTTTTCTTCCAGGATATCTCTGTACTTGGCTCCATTCATCTTTCCTTCAATTGCAACCAGTCGTCCTGTCCCTGCTGCTGACAAACACCCCCACAGCATGATGTTGCCACCACCATGCTTCACTGTCGGGATTGTATTGGGCAGGTGACGAGAGGTGCCTGGTTTTCACACATACCACTTAGAATAAGGCCAAAAAGTTCAATCTTGCTCTCATCAGAGCAGAGAATCTTATTTCTCATAGTCTGGGAGTCCTTCATGTGTTTTTTGGCAAACTGTTGTGGGCTTTTGTGTGTCTTGCACTGAGGAGAGGCTTCATCAGGCCATCCTGCCATAAAGCCCCGACTGGTGGAGGCCTGCAGTGATGGATGACTTTCTAGAACTCTCTCCCATCTCCCCACTGCATCCCTGGAGCTCAGCCACAGTGATCTTTGGGTTCTTCTTTACCTCTCTCACCAAGAATCTTCTCCCCCAATTGCTCAGTCTGGCCACACGGCCAGCTCTAGGAAAAGTTCTGGTCATCCCAAACTTCTTCCATTTAAGGATTATGGAGGCCACTGTGCTCTGAGGAGCCTTAAGTGTGGCAGAAATTCCTTTGTAACCTTGGCCAGATCTGTGCCTTGCCACAATTCTGTCTCTGAGCTATTCGGGCAGTTCCTTCGACCTCATGATTCTCATTTGCTCTGACATGCACTGTGAGCTGTAAGGTCTTATATAGACAAGTGTGTGCCTTTCCCAATCAAGTCCAATCAATGTAATTAAACACAGCTGGATTTCAGTAAAGGTGTAAAACCATCTCAAGGATGATCAGAGGAAATGGACAGCACCTGAGTTAAATACACTCCTGATCAAAATCTTAAGACCAGTTGAAAAAATTGCAAGAATTGCACTGTTGGATCTTAAGAATGTTTTAAGTAGAGCTTCAAAATGCAAAAAGAAGAAATGGGAGTGAGACAAAAAAAATTAAGTAAGAAATTTATTGAAAACAACAATTAAAGTGAAATAGGCTATTCATCAGCTGGTCAAAATTTTAAGACCATAGCCCAAACCTGCTATCCTGGAGCTTCTGCTAATGCTGCTAGCCTCTCCACCTAAAACCACCAACCAACCATTAAACACTGAAGGAGATGAGGCCTTTGAAGACGTTTTTGTTTTTCAAGCCCTTCCCTCTCAGATGCCGTCTGATAGACAAAGTTTTTTGCCTTTGCCATCAGAAGGTCATGACAGTGTGAATACCTGACAGAAGATGTCATTGAATCCACATTTTTGTGCAGATTTTGGCTTTTAAAGGTTGTGGTCTTAAACTTTTGATCATCTGATGAACAGACGATTTCATTTTAATTGTTGTTTTCAATAAATTGCTTACTCTTTTCGCATTTTGAAGCTCTACTTAGAACCTTCTTAAGATCCAACAGTGCAAAATGTAAATTCTTGTAATTTTTCAACTGGTCTTAAGATTTTGATCAGGAGTGTATACAAGTGTCACAGCAAAGGGTCTGAAAACTTGTGGCACTGTGATAATTCAGTTGTTCTTTTTTAATGAATTTGCAAAAATGTCTACAATTCTGTGTTTTTCTGTCAAAATGGGCTGCTGTGTCTACATTAATGAGGAAAAAAAACAACCTAAATGATTTTAGCAAATGGCTGCAAATTAACAGAGTGAAAAATTTAAGGGGGTCTGGATGCTTTCCATACCCACTGTATGTATGCATGCACAGACATATTAAAGCTCGGTATTTTCCTCTGAGATGTAGTGGAGTAAAATAAAGGATGCATTAAGTAAGAAGACACAACTGAAGATTAATTCAAGGAGAATAAGATTTTAAAAGAACAAAAGGCTCCAGGATGTGCAAATGGCGGCTCATCACTCTACAATTATGTGTAAAAGGTTTAGTAAAAACTGTAAAGCACTAAAGGTGTGTTTTTTTTTTTATCTCACCTGCAGAGTTAATCTGGCCAAAGCCTCCATGGCTCTGAGAGGTTTCCTCACTCTCGACCCTGCAGCTCTCGCTTCTTTCTGTGAGTAAAAATCATGAAACAAACATGAAGATGATGAAGATGAACTTTTACACTAATCCTCTCTCTCTTTTTCAGTATATTTCATCGCCCTCATCCTCTCCCTCAGTCAGCAGATGACTAGCGACCGCATCAACCTTTATCCTACAGCCAATGAGACGCTGTGGTTAGAATAAAAGATATTCTCTCCTCTCATTTACATGTTTTGTAAAGAATTTATGGAGTTATATGTGATCATATCCCACTCTGAAATTCCCACAGGCCTCCAGGTTCAGAGCAGCAGATCCTGAGGCCTTGGATCGTGGTTAACCTGGTGGTGGCGCTGTTGGTAGGCATGGCCTGGGCCGTTGTCTCGACACGGCCGGACATCGACTACACAGAAGGTAGGTGGAGATTTCTCTTCTGTTTGTTTCTGTAGTGTGAAATCTAACTCAGATACGGACTTAAAACGTATTTGATAGAGTTTCACATGTAGAGGTATAATCACGGTTTGTATTAAACATGTGGCTTATACTTCCATGTCTCTGCAATCACAAAGTGATGGTCTTGTTTTTCTGCAGAGTTTTTGATGTCAATGGAGGTGGAGTCTTACCCCAGAGGAGAGGAAAATGCGGACAACCCTGCCTGAACTTTGACACATTCCTGTATTTGTCTAATGTTTGTTTTTATACCATATTTTGACTAGCATATTGTTTTCCTAAGAGTGGTTTTATAAATAAAGAAATACAGTATGTGTATAGTAGCGGCTGTCTGTTGTTGTTCTAAAGACTTTAACCACAAGGTGGAGCTGTTGTCCAGAGAAACAGTAATAGAAACTGGAGGTTTGTGATACTAGGCTTCCTTAGGAAAAATGGATTTTTAGAGTCCTTATAAAGCAAGATGTAATTTTCATGTTGCCACTTTATTTTATCTTTAGCTAATATTTTCATTTAAATGAAAATGAGAACAATCGCCAAGACGCCCCACCAGACTGAAGATGATGAAGATTTTAAAATAAGAATCCCTTTGTAAAAATCAAACCCCAGTTTCCACAAGGAGTTTTTAGCCTGTTCCTCTAGTGCATAGTTGTAATTTTAGTCTTTTGCTAGATGGATTACAATGATAAAATAGCCAACATCCAGCTCCATAAGGAGAATGTAGAGTATCTTGTGATATATCAAGGATTATTATCTTTATTATTTTCTTCCTCTAATGTTAATTTGTGCACACATAAAATTGATCTACCAGAAAGCTTATTGTTCCAAAGACAATATTGTTTTTAGTCTGAGGAAAGGTTATAAATGATGGTCAAAATATTCACAGTTTTAAGGCCTAATCTCTCAAGGTGACAGTAACTTATTATACAAACAATGAACATCCATGAAGATCCATCCTTATGAAAGGAACTGGACATTTGCACAAGAAAAAAATAATTTTCTTTTAAAGTATTTCAAATAGGGTAGGAGTGCTGCTTAACCCAGTGGCAGACTCAGGTTTGAATGATTGATGAATGATTATAAAGGACACGTGCTGTATTTGGTGGGCCACTTACAAAAGGATGTCGTACATTCATGATAAGATAGTTAGCTCAGGGGTGTCAACTCAAGGCCCAGGGGCCAAATCCGGCCCCTGGAACAGTTAAAATCTGGCCTGCAAGATCATATGATAATTCTTTTATAACTGGACCATGCAGATTTCCTAAAAAAGAAAAATAAAATTTTAAAAAATCATAATAATAATAATAATAAGGATAATCAATTATCAAAAAAATGATAAAAATGTAAACTTATCCTTCACTATTAAAGATATCTTTGTTAAGTCACAAAATCTAAAAAGTAAGGAGTAAAAATATTTAGATAAGAAGTTAGGAATGAATTGTTTTGTATATTAATTTCATATATTCAATTTTGCATCTCACAATTAGGATTCAAACTTGGGATTTTGATGATTTATTTCATACTGCGCATTTTAACTCATAATTTAGACTTCTTATGTAATATTTTGAGCTTTAAGATTAATCATTTTAAATTTCAAGTCATGTTTGACCTTTTTAACTCTTTTTTTTTTTTTTTTTTTTTTTTTTTGCATTTTATCTCATATTTTCAACTCTATACTTTGACTTCATAATCCCATAGTTTGACCTTTAAGGCTCACAATTTGAAATTCTTTTTGTATTTTGACTTTTCAATTCATGATTACAAATTTCACTTTATATTTTGACCTTTTAAACTCATAATTTTGACTTTTTTTTCTGATTTATTTGCTTTTTAAGTTTTGCAAGTTCATGTTTTGACCTTTTTGAACTAATAAATTTACTTTTCTCAGATTGTGAGCCTTAAAACGTCTCTTTTTTTACTTTTTTAACCTCAAAATTATCTGTCATTGGTGCAAAGTTTTGTTTTGTTTTGTTTTCATATTTTATTTACCAGAGAAACAAGTTTGACAGTTTATGGTTGAAAAGTTGAGCCTGTTAGGCCCTCAGGTTAGACCTGAAACCAGAATCCAGCCCCTGCTGTGATTGAGTTTGACACCCCCGGCCTCGACCGTATTTGTATTTGAACTCTGGAATAAACAAAAGGTGTGTCCACTGTGAGGGCAACAAGGACACCGATTTGGCCAACTAAGTTGACTAATTTTATTGTACATATAACAATATATAACAACTCCATGCATTTAAGACTCTAATCATCTCAAATCTGTAATTATATAATGTATTTTGTCTCGTTCAAACAATCTCCGATAATCTTTTAAATATACCTTAAAATCTATTTCCAATCTTTTTGCGGTCGTCGTGTGGGAGTGGTGATATTTCCTACAGCCAGTGAATGTGTCAGAGTACATGCAGTGAGCGCGCGCTGGTCGTTAGTAGTAAAATCATGTAAAGATGGCGGAGCTGCAAATGCTGCTGGAGGAGGAAATTCCTGCTGGACGGAGGGCTTTACTGGACAGTTTTTCTAACTTGGAGAGAGTAGCCGAGTACTGCGAGAGCAACTATGTCCAGGTACGCGTTTATGTTTAAAAACGGCTGTTTCAAGCCAAATTTAAAGACATTTCGAGAAATGTTGGGAAGGAGTGGGCGGTTTAGAGATGGGAGTGATGGAATGACAGAAATGAGCTCCGTTATTTTACCTTTAGCTGGAAAAGAAAGCTAAAAGTCAGAGTAAATTTATGTTAAGATATTATTAATCTTCTTTCGTGAACAGATAGGACTTTTACGCTAATTCGGCTTCCATTATACTTCAACAAAAATGTCTTTTTCCATAAAAATGTAACTTTTGAACAGGTTTAACTGGACAATACTGTGGGAAACGTGACTTTTGGGATTTGGGGTTATTTACTAGTTTAGTTGGAAAAGTTGGTATTTTTAATAATGATGCTTTAAAATCCTCTTTCTATGAATGCCGAGTGATTGGATGGTTCACGTTAAAGCGTTAAATGTTTAAGATTATTTCTTACTAGGGGTCGAATAAGATGTTTTATAATGAGATCTGGTCCAACATAGAGGTCAGTATGAATATTTGAAAACATTGTTTTGTAAGAAATAGTCTCATTAAGGCAAAAATGAACTGTAAATGTAGTTGCAAGCTTAACATTTGTCTCTATTGGGAACAAAAATTGTGATAATTTGAAGATATAAACAAATGTGTATTCCCAGCCTGGCTATTAAGAAAAAAAAAATCATATATATATATATATATATTTAAAATTAAATGCACTTTAGTAGTCATTTAGGAAAAAAAGAAATCAAACTTGTATATGATAATGGCTTTAAGCTGCAATTAAAGATCAGAGTTTGACATTAAAGGTTGACTTTAAGTTTGATTTTAGTAAAAAGTCGGATCAGGTTGGTCAAATTTCCACTTTAGCCAGCTGTATACTATTGCAGATGTTTTTTTCACTCCTTTTAACATTTTCTGCTGCTTTTTGACCACTAAACAGATCAGAGCTCGTCAAAAAAGTCACATCTTCTGCCAGATAAAAGGAAAATGTCCTTATTTAAGCAACATTAAATTGATGTATACATACATAGGCAGATATCAGTCCATACTGATGTTACACAGATGCATCTTAAATTTTAATACCCTTTCAATGAGGTTCAACTGAATGCTTTTTGACATAAAACAAAAATATGCTGAGCTTTAGTGACACAGGGTTGAAGCCTTTTCAGTGCATAGCCTGTCATTGTAAACACTGACACCCTTTTTGCCATGAGGAGGAGGCAGGGCTGTGTTTTCAGTGAGCATGTAGAGTCTGCTTACTGGCACACCAGATGGATGTGTTTTACACATCCATCTGGTAAACCACTCAAACACAGCGTTTGGGAAAGGGCAGAGCCTTTGAAAAAAAAAAAAAAACTCGAGTGCTGGGCGATATATCGAGGATACTTGATATATCACAGCTTTTGTCACACACAATGTATAAATGACTATATCGTAAACATTGACTATAAATTATGTGGAAGTTTTGAGCCGTCAGCGGGAATTTGTCGCTGGAGTTTCACTTCTCCCATTGTCCCTGAACAACAGAGAGCGCTCTCTCTCCCTCGCTCATCTAGAAAACTCTGCTCCGCACATGCGCGTTTTTGTATCAGTGGCAAGGGTGGAATAATTTATAGGCCTTAAGGGATGACATCATCTTTAAAGACAAAGATGGAATGATTTATAGGCCTTAAGGGATGACCTCACCTTTAAAGTCAAGGATGGAATGATTTATAGGCCTTAAGGGATGACCTCACCTTTAAAGGCAAGGATGGAATGATTTATAGGCCTTAAGGGATGACATCATCTTTAAAGACAAAGATGGAATGATTTATAGACCTTAAGGAATGACCTCACCTTTAAAGGCAAGGATGGAATGATTTATAGGCCTTAAGGAATGACCTCACCTTTAAAGGCAAGGATGGAATGATTTATAGGCCTTAAGGAATGACCTCACCTTTAAAGGCAAGTATGGAATGATTTATAGGCCTTAAGGAATGACCTCACCTTTAAAGGCAAGTATGGAATGTTTTAAACACTTAAATGATTTTTTCATCTTTAAAGGCAAGGATAAAATGTTTGCTTTAGAGGATGACATTTATAGAAAAGGTTGGAATGTGTTTAAGCTTTAATGGACGACATCTTTGACGGCAAGGATGGAATGTTTTATAAGCTTTAAAGGATGACATCATCTTTAAGCAAGGGTGGAATTATTGTTACGACTTTTTCCCTCAAATTTTTTCCAAAGAGACTAACATAGTAACCTGACACGCCAGATGGATGTGTTTCACACATCCATGTGGGAAAGCTTCAATAGGAAACGTTTGGGAAAAGGCCGAGGCTTTGAAAAAAACTCAGAGTGTGATTGGATAAATGCTCTGTCTGTCACATCTGTCACGGGCCAATCAGAGCAACAAAACACGTGACTGAAGACATGTAAGTACTCGACTTCTGTCGTTTTTGAAACGAAGAAAACTCATGGCTGTTCTGTGTTCTTCTTTTAACAAAGAGCTGTCAAGTTCTGATAAAACTGGTGCTTTAGCAGCATCCACGCTAAGCTCTTCCACCATAATCGTACCGGCCTCTTGTTGCTGCTTGCTTACGTCACGACTCCGCCGTGTCTGAAAGTACTGACCCTTGTTACTATTTGGGCCTGTCACTTTCTAGCCGGGTACAAACAGTTCAGACGCGAGCTTTGCAAGTTGGATTCGCCAGTGAGAAACAAAGAAACAGGGGTATCCATCTGCTTTGCAAGGTTAATAACATAGTTGGCATCTTATGGAAAAGTAGGTGAAACTGGTGAGGAGTGAGGGTTTCCCTTGCTCCTCAACAGTTCCACTTACTTTTCAAGAGTAGCTGTTAAAGAACAGCCAACATAAGGGAAAGATCGCTGGGATGTCTGTGTTTTTATGATGAACTATGATGAACCAGTTATGCATTTAGTGGCATGGCTGATTTGACTACCATGTTGTCATGTCACTCAGACCGTTTCCAGTATTTTCTTCTGTATTTAAAGGGTTCAAGTTTCGTTGTATTCTGTCACAAACCACCCCTCTGTGTTACTCTTACTTACTCGCCCACATAGCCGGTGGCCAATAAACCCTGGCATCCAGACATGCTGTAAATATCTTTTATTTTCATTCTACATATTTAGAAAGCTTCGTAAAATCTGTACACTGGGTTGACAAGCTTCTGTGCTTGGTTTGTGGATAAGTGAGTGTGTCTGTGTGTGAATATTTGTGTAAATGTGTGTGTGTGGGCAGGCACGGCTGTCATGGACAACTGTTCCTCTTCAGTTTGCTCCAGCACACCTGTTCATCACCACCATGTTTTATATTCATCACATTCTACAGCTCTCTGTGTTTCAGCATCCCTCAAACACAGTTGTCTTCCTCCAAAGAATAAGCAGTCACACTGACTAAACTGAATTATTTACCTTTTTTAGGAACATGCAGACATATCAAGTGGATGCACTTGCAGACTTTGCATCATAAAAGGTCTAAATGTTGACCTTGGGCCCCCAGTTTTCTTATGTTCCTTATTTGCTCCCTTCTGTCTTTCCTACTTCCTGCTTCGATGATTCTGTTTTACCCTTTTCTGTCAGAGTGAAAAGTGTCCCTCTCCCCCAGCTCCTCACCATGTCTGTTTGAGTTAAAAGCCCTTTTCTGCTTCATTAGCCTGCTCATGCTACAGCTCCACACATGGTCAAACAGGCTAACTCAGACCTCTGTGAGTGGCCTACATTCAACCCCTGACAGCAGATGATATGAGCAGTTACATAATCCAATAGAGCCCTTTCATAGGCTAAATATTTGGGTTCAGGACAGACCCGTGCAAGCTCTCCTCAGCCCTGTCCAAATTCACCCCTTAATGATAATGTCTAGATTAAAGCTGTGAAATACGATTTCATGGTTAAACTCATGTAAGCATTCACTGTTACCACTGAGCAAAAGTCAGAATTGATGCAACTAAACATGAAATACACAAATATTGTCAAAAGTATTCACTCATCTGCCTTGACTCGCATATGAACTTAAGTGACATCCCATTCTTAATCCATAGGGTTTAATATGATGTGGGTCCACCCTTTGCAGCTATAACAGCTTCAACTCTTCTGGGAAGGCTTTCCACAAGGTTTAGGAGTGTGTTTATGGGAATTTTTGACCATTCTTCCAGAAGCACATTTGTGAGGTCACACACTGATGTTGGACCAGAAGGCCTGGCTCTCAGTCTCCGCTCTAATTCATCCCAAAGGTGTTCTATCAGGTTGAGGTCAGGACTCTGTGCAGGCCAGTCAAGTTGATCCACACCAGACTCTCTCATCCATGTCTTTATGGACCTTGCTTTGTGCACTGGTGCACAGTCATGTTGGAACAGGAAGGGGCCATCCCCAAACTGTTCCCACAAAGTTGGGAGCATGGAATTGTCCAAAATCTCTTGGTATGCTGAAGCATTCAGAGTTCCTTTGACTGGAACTAAGGGGCCAAGCCCAGCTCCTGAAAAACAAGCCCACACCATAAAACCTCCTCCACCAAACTTGGCACAGTTGAGAGGCTGAGTTGCTGTCATTCCCAATCGCTTCCACTTTGTTATAATACCACTGACAGTTGACTGTGGAATATTTAGGAGCCTGGAAATTTCACCACTGGACTTGTTGCACAGGTGGCATCCTATCACAGTACTACACTGGAATTCACTGAGCTCCTGAGAGCGACTCATTCTTTCACAAATGTTTGTGGAAACAGTCTGCATGCCTAGGTGCTTGATTTTATACACCTGTGGCCATGGAAGTGATTGGAACACCTGTTTCAATTATTTGGATGGGTGAGTGAATACTTTTGGCAATATAGTGTATATTTAGCAATGCTTTCAGTGGCATTTAATGTGAGCTGTGAGATGGATGCTTATGATTAAATGATTAGATTAAATCGCAGTATGGCCATCTGCAGTTTTAAAATCACAAAAGGTGCAATATTTCTTAACCTAAAATGTGTCAAAATACCAGTTTGATTTCTTTATATATTAGTGTTTGCATCTGCTTTTCTTATGAAAATGGATCATACCCTCCAACACAAAAATTCAAATTGAATTTGCAAAATGGGTTTAGATAATCACAATATGATATCTTTAAAATCATTCAGCCCAAGTTAAATCATTCTAATATTGAGTTGGTTATAATATAGAATTATTTATCGCTTGTGTTGGTTAAAAAATCCACAAGATGAGGAATTTAAAAAAACAAATTGCATATTAAATCACAAATTTGGGGAACAAAATCTCATTTAGCTTATGTTCCCCAATCATGCTGCTCTCATTTAAACCAGGCATGATTCGGTACTGAAATCCCTGCATGGGCTCAGAAACACTTCCAGAAATCATTGTCTGTCAACACAGTTGGCCGTGCCATCCACTAATGACAGGCTGGATCATGGAGAGAAGAAGCCATTTGTGAACAGGTTCCAGAAACACTGCTGTCTTCTCTGGACCAAAGCTCATTTAAAATGAAAAACTGTTCTGTGGTCTGAGGAATCAAATTTTAAAATTCTTTTAAACCTCGTTTCCACTAGGTGGTCCCGTGTGATTGAGTGTGCTTGGCTGATGTGAGCCTTCAGGCTCTGCTTTGTGTTCTTTAAATCAGGTCCAGATAAATGTCAGGAAACTTGATTTGTGGCCATATATCAATATCCATGGCGAGGAGACAGTGTGGATCTCTGTAGAGAATATTCCTGATTTAAGCAGATAGGCCATTTTCTCCTGTTTTTGCCTGCTCCTCACAGAGCAGACTTTCATGTTTTGTAGCACGGAGTCATGTCGTGCGCTAATGTGACCTCAGTGCGAACCCCTGTTGTTGTGTGTATAGCTCCACCTTTTTGGGGACGGGTAGGTAAGATTGGTACCAATACAAAACAGTGCCAAAAAGTGGGGCGGTATGAGTCGGCTTTTTGGGACCCTTTTCAAATTTTGCTATATGGAAATGCAATAAAATGCTTGCCGTGCCCTACAGAACTGAACCGGACTGCTCGGTAGAAATTACCTATTAGAAACCACAGATGCTGTGTCCTGTGGACTAAAGAAGAGAGGGAGCATCCAGCTTGTTATCCTGGCTCAGTTCTAAAGCCTGCCTCTTTGATGGTGTGGGGTTCCAGAAAGATTTTGAGTGCTTATTAAAAGGAATGGTGGGGAAATATTGCCAGTTTGAGATAGATTACTCTAAAAGACTCCTTCACAGACTGAATGCTGAAATCAAACCTTTTTGTTTTTGTTGCTTTTCAGTTTAATTGCATATGTTGACGGTTACATTAACTGTGGTAAAAGTTTTAAATTGATAAACCTTGGACTCATTTTTTACACCACAAAAATGTTGCATTTCAGCAGGCTTGTAGCCCTTTTGGGGTGCAGCTGTGTATCCTTACTGTGAGATTTTGGAGAGGTCAGTATTCAGCCAAGTGTAAAAAAAAATCTCCGAACATCCCCTAAATATAATTGAGTTTACCTCGCTAACAACAGTGGCATCCCTACCTAACAATTCTGACAGGAAAATAAAATGAACTGTTCCTGCAGGAGCCCAGGTTTCTAATATAACACCACCCACATCTCTGCTGTGGGCTGGAGCTGGGAAAGTGACAGAAAATAGATCTGCTCTTTACACAGTCAGAGGCTGCAGGTGAGGGGTTTTCATTACTAAAATAAACTTGGAATATAAACCCAGAGTCTACATGAATATTTAAGAGGAATAGCTGTCTGAATCTGTGAAATCCTCCATCACTAGGAAGGAAACATGATGGGCGGCACACAGCAGGAAAAGAATGCTTTCACTAATCAGTATCTGCCTTTTTAGGGTGGTTTCACATTAGGAACCCAGGTCCAAATCTGAGTACACATGACCCCAAAGTGGATCTGTTTGAGCCGCTTCATCCTCTGTGCTGCAGGGTAGATGTGGAAGTAGGAAGAGTGTTGATGTTGGCGTCTCAGAAATAATAAAAACCTCCATAGTAGCAGGATGGACTCCACTGTCTGCACAGAACATGGATAAATACTGACATACTTCTGCTGACTGAGTTGTTGCCATGGTCCTCTTTCGTCTAATTGTTGGATTTGCTAACAAACTTTGTGCTAATGCCTCTGACTGTATCAGGCTGTGTACAGACACCACTGTGCTAAGACACAGAATGGAGCGACTGATGTGAAAGCAGACCAACGGCGAAGATGGGAGTGGGAGCGAGCGCACTTAGGCATGGTACGAAACAGTCGAGCCTTAGAAGAGGCCCATGAAGAGGCCTTAACTGAGCATGTGCAGACCCGGGCCTCACCCTCACACAGGCCTGTGCTGCCTTGTTCCTCTGGTCAGCTGGTGCTGGTTATTCGTCGGCAGAAGAAGTGGTAACGTAACTCGACCTCCTGCTGCTCATTGAAAACACATGCTGCTGCTGCTGCTGCTGCTGCTGCTGCTAGAGGAGGCTGGACGTGGATGTCAGGCAGTGGATGTGAGTGTTTTGTGTTTGAAACCATGGCGATTGGTTTTCCAGTTGATAGAGAATCAGCCTCCACCTTCAGGGTAGATGCCAGGAACAGCTCCTGTGGGGCGAAACAAGCTTAGTGTTAGAGATGGTCATTATCAGATCCAAGGATTCAGACCTGAGTACTGAGGAAGGTTTTATATTTTTATTACTGAAACAGAACTGATGTGAACTCTTGTCTCTAATGTATTTATGAGTCAGGAGTTGTTCAGCTCTCGAAGTACTGTTGTTTGGGGAAGACTAGAGATGCACGATATTGGACTTTTGCTGATACCCGTGTGCAGATATATCCAGATTAATTAGCTGACACCTGTACATTCACACCTTTATCATTGTAAGAACACCAAGTGTCTTCAGTTCAGGGAGAGGCTGAGTCGATCAGACTGAGAGCAGAGCAGGGAAGTAGACAGTCTGGTAGCTGTTTTATGTTTAGGGCTTCATACAGATTTTCAGGACTCACCCGTGCACCGAAGCGGGTTTGCTCTGACCGAAGGCGAGTGACCTCACCAACTAGAAGCTTGTCTAGAGCGCTGCGCTGCGGCGTGCAGCCCTGAACAGCGGGCAGAGATCACAGGAGAACTGTGAGTTCATGCTGGAATAGTATGTCAACAGCGGACTATTTTACCTTTTGGGTTAATTTATCAA